>NC_061510.1:390969712-391032183 GCF_022539505.1 Lolium rigidum
TTGGGAGGTTCTTGAATTTACCATGTTTGAAACCCAAAACCACCGTACTTCGTTCATGCTTGACTTCATAAGACAGAGTTTAGGGTTAGGGGTAGATACATGATTTTTCTGGTTTGAATATGTCTAGACCATGTTTATCAATTTGAATGCTTACTATATGACATAACAAGGCTATGTGCTTTGGTTTTTCATTCTTTCGATTTTTTACGAATTTTTATGCCCATTTGAATCTTGGTCAAATCCTAGGTTCGACCAAGATTTAAACAAGTTTAAAACATGACAATGAAAAGGTAATTAATCATGGATCCTTCTTAATTAACCAGCCAGTCTAATTAAAATGAAGCTTTTTGGGAGGTTTTTGAAATTTCCATGTTTGAAACCCAAAACCACACTTCTCCGCTTCATGCTTGACTTCATATATAATTAAGACAAAGTTTAGGGTTAGGGGGTACATGATTTGTCTGGTTTGAATATGTCTAGACCTTGTTTATGAACTTTTGAATGCTTACTATATGACATAAGAAGACTATGTGCTTTGGTTTTTTATTTTATTTATTTTTTTATTTTATGCCCATTTGAATATTGGTCAAATCCTAGGTTTGACCAAGATTTAAACAAGTTCAAAACATGAAAATGAAAAGGTAAGCCTGGATCCTTCTTAACTAGTCACTCTAAAATGAAGCTTTAATTTTGGGAGGTTTTTGAAATTTCCATGTTTGAAACCCAAAACCACTTCTCTTCATGCTTGACTTCATAAGACGAAGTTTAGGGTCGATAGGGGGTAGATACATGATTTGTCTGGTTTGAATATGTCTAGACCATGTTTATCAAATCCTAGGTTTGACCAAGATTTAAACAAGTTTAAAACATGAAAATGAAAAGGGAAGCATGTATCCTTCTTAGTCACTCTAAAATGAAGTTTTTGGGCGGTTTTTGAAATTTCCATGTTTGAAACCCAAAACCACTTCTCTTCATGCTTGACTTCATAAGACATAGTTTAGGGGTTAGGGGGTAGATACATGATTTGTATGGTTTGAATATGTCTAGACCATGTTTATCAACTTTAATGCTTACTATATGACATAAGAAGACTATGTGCTTTGGTTTTTCATTTTTCTGATTTTTTTAGAATTTTGATGCACATTTGAATCTTGGTCAAATCCTAGGTTTGACCAAGATTTAAACAAGTATATATAGAACATGAAAATGAAAAGGGAAGCCTGTATCCTTCTTAGTCACCCTAAAATGAAGTTTTTGGGAGGTTTTTGAAATTTCCATGTTTGAAACCCAAAACCACTTATCTTCATGCTTGAGCAAGATTTGACCAAGATTTAAACAAGTTTAAATCATGAAAATGGAAAGGTAAGCCTGGATCCTTCTTAGTCGCTCTAAAATGAAGCTTTTGGGATGTTCTTGAAATTTCCATGTTTGAAACCCGGCCAAAACGACTTTTCTTCATGCTAGACTTCATAAGATCGACACGGGGTACATACATGATTTGTCCGGTTTGGATATATCTAGACCTTGTTTATCAACTTGAATGCTTACGATATGACATAAGAACACTATGTGCTTTTTGTTTTTCATTTTTTTGTGCCCATTTGTATCTTGGTCAAATCCTAGGTTTGACCAAGATTTAAACAAGTTTAAAACATGAAAATGAAAAGGGAAATATGTATCCTTCTTAGTCACTCTAAAATGAAGTTTTTGGGAGGTTTTTGAAATTTCCATGTTTGAAACCTAAAACCACTTCTCTTCATGCTTGACTTCATAAGACAGAGTTTAGGGTTAGAGGGGTAGATACATGATTTGTCTTATTTGAATATGTCTAGCTAGACCTTGTTTATCAACTTTTGAATGCTTACTATATATATATGTGACATAAGAAGACTATGTGCTTTTGTTTTTCATTTTTCCGATTTTTTTTAATTTTATGCCCATTTAAATCTTGGTCAAATCCTAGGTTTGACAATGATTTAAACAAGTTTCAAATATGAAAATGAAAAGGTAAGCATGGATCCTTCTTAGTCACTCTAAAATGAAGCTTTTGATAGGTTTTTGAAATTTCCATATTTGAAACCCAAAACCACTTCTCTTCATGCTTGACTACATAAGACAAAGTTTAGGGTTAGGGGGTAGATACATGATTTTTCTTGTTTGAATATGTCTAGACCCTTGTTTATCAACTTTAATGCTTACTATATGACATAAGAAAACTATGTGCTTTGGTTTTTCATTTTTCTGATTTTTTTTGGAATTTTGATGCACATTTGAATCTTGGTCAAATCCTAGGTTTGACCAAGATTTAAACAAGTATAGAACATGAAAATGAAAAGGGAAGCCTGTATCCTTCTTAGTCACCCTAAAATGAAGTTTTTGGGAGGTTTTTGAAATTTCCATGTTTGAAACCCAAAACCACTTAATCTTCATGCTTGACTTCGTCATAAGACAGAGTTTAGGGGTTAGGGGGTAGATACATGATTTGTCTAGTTTGAATATGTCTAGACCTTGTTTACCAACTTTAATGCTTACTATATGACATATAAGAAGACTATGTGCGCTTTGGTTTTTCATTTTTTCATTTTTTTATTTTATGCCCATTTGAATCGTGGTCAAATCCTAGATTTGACCAAGATTTAAACAAGTTTAAAACATGAAAATGGAAAGGTAAGCATGGATCCTTCTTAGTCGCTCTAAAATGAAGCTTTTGGGATGATTTTGAAATTTCCATGTTTGAAACCCAAAACCAATTCTCTTCATGCATGCTTGACTTCATAAGACAGAGTTTAGGGTTAGGGGGTTAGATACATTATTTGTCTAGTTTGAATATGTCTAGACTTTGTATATCAACTTGAATATATTATTGTACCATGTCTCCACACAGCCCAAAATGCACATATTTTCAAAAGTTTTCATGCATGAGTACTTGTAACTAGTAAAAATAGAAAGTAAAAATAGGAACCCCATGTATGAAGGATACTAAAAAGAACTCTTTCACATTTTTTGGTATAGATTATGAGTTTGCTTGGCTTCATACACAAGTGAGTACATGTCATGCAAAAATTAACACGAAATTTAGTTATCATGACCCATTTTTGGCGGGCATTGTGCATATCGCCTTGAGAAACATCTTTGCGAGCTAGTGTATTAAACGTTTATTCACATATAATGGATTTTTTTACTTTATTAGTGCACACAATGACAGAATCGGCCAAATGTGTATGATTTTTGTGAAGGTGCTAGAAAAACAAGATGCACTACGATGAAGCATGAAAGGAGGCAAGGGGAGGGATAGTGAAGAGGTGGGAGAGACCGAGAGATGAACCGCAAGGTAATTAAAAAATTGGGGCCAAAACGATTCCAACTTCCTAGGCATTGACCAACTTTGCCCGTCTTAACCCAACGTGGCGGTGAACCCGTATAAGCAACAACTTCCTCTTACTCCGCTTCTCCGAAATGGTACGTAAGAGATCTCTCCGGCTTAAGTGACCAATCGACATAGCTATGGCCTTCCGACTTGGCTCTGGTCGCCGCGCGCGTAGTCCTACCACCGACGAGGAAGCGGAGCATCAGCGCCGCCTTCGCTGCGTCCATCGCGCACCAAGGCATAACCCGCCCGCTCGCACGCGGCCGGTTGTTCAGCCCGCGGCGGCGGCGCTGGCCGTGGAGCCCCTCGCCGGCCGCTTCCCGTGCGGGCCGATGGATGCGAGGCGGGGATCTCCCACGCAACCCCGCATGCGACGCCCGCTCGGCCCCGGCCGGCTTTTCCGCCCGCGCATGCCGCATGGTTTTCTTTGCCGGCGGGTGAGATCCCCTTCCCGGCCGGCGCGAACGATGCGGAGCGGGGAGCTCCGTGGCCAGCCGCCTAATCCGGCCGCACTCGGGCGGTGCGGCCGTGGAGCCGGGCCGTTCTTTCGAAGCGCATCACGGCGACGCCCTTTGCGGGAGCAACACCGCCAAGGAGCTCGTATATAACGTGATGTTCCCGGCACTCTATAGATGCCGGGATGCTCTGCAAGCTTTCGTGCGAGGCTAAGAATGCGGCGGCTGCAAATCCCGGGGACGCCGCATTGCGGCGGCGCGCCGATGAGGCTAAGGTGGCGCACGCTTTCCACCAGGCGTGCCTCGACAGGCTTAACATCCAGCACGGCTTCGTGCAACCGCCAAACGCCGCTCCAGCTAAGATCCAAAAATACTCCGGTGAGCATATCACTCCGGAGTAGAACAATCCAATTTCTAGTAGTACTGTAGGAGTACTTTATTAGTGCACAAACCTGGCGAAATTAAAGGTGTGTTCTTTGTGTGTGATGTAAATCTAAAAATTTGAAGGTTCTAGCAAAAACATTTCTTCACAAATATTCGATGTGTTTGCTTGGCCTTATCTATATATCCGGTGAGCATATATGGATGCCAAATCCTTTACAAACTTAGGGCTCCTTTGATTCATAGGAATATGAAGAGTGTAGGAATAGGAAAGGTGTAGGATTGGAATGTCATGCCAAGTTGAATCCTATAGGAATATGGTGTGTCTTTGATTGTAGCAAAGGAATTTTTCCATGAGGTATGAGCTAATGCTTTTTTCCTATAGGATTTGTACTACAAGATTCCTATAGGAATAATTCCTATAGGATATGTTCCTATGAATCAAATGACTTGTATAGAAATTTTCCTATAGGATCCAATTCCTACATAATTCCTATATCAATCCTATGAATCAAAGGAGCCCTTATATTTTTTAAGAGATCGATGTGCATGCATCTATCTCGCCATGGTAAATTAATGAAACAAGTTGCATATTTGCCAGAATTCCAAACTTCGTGAGCGAGTATAGAGATCGAGACCTTAATTAATTATTATGGGTAGGATGCATGCATGCATGGCCATTTTCTAGGGTTTTAAAGGATACTAGAGCTTTTCTAGGTTAATTTGCAACTATATGTATATTTGTTTTCTAGTTACGGGCTGATCATTAAACTCAACATTGAGTTGTAGATTATGTGAAATTAGTACATGCCATAAAATATAGTAATTTTTTATGTACCCTACGAGGCAATACGTGTGGTGTACCCTTAATTATTAATTGGTAGACATGTACCGTTGGCATGTTTGAAGAAAATTTGAATTTGGAAGAAGTTTTTTAAGTAAAATTAACGCAAGCACAAAATCATGTGTGATGGTGAAATTTCTAGAACAAATTAATACAAACCTAGTAATATGAGTTTGTTTGGCTTTATGCCCACAAGTGAGTATTGTGCGCATGTACTTTGATGCAAAATCCCGCCATACAAAACTTTTTAGTTATCATATGACCTCAAGTTTGGAAGAGATCGTATTTTAAGCAACTTCACAAACAAGAGATTCTAACAATTATATGCATGCATGAAAGAATGATTTCCCTTTTTTATTACTTTGTACAAAAATGGCTAGATGTGTGTTATTTGTGAAGGAGGGCTACCAAATTTTAACGAGTTGCACATTATTGTCATAATTCCACCTTTTGGAAGCGAGTAGGGTAGACATGCTTTCCGCTTGGTAGGATGTGTTAGTGCCATCAATTTTGTAGATATAGGTTCAAGGATTTGTTCATCTTAATCTGCAACTATATATGGATTTTTAAGCTTTTGCCTAGTAATTAAACTCATAATTGAAATAATGTAGGTTATTTAACTACATACATGCCATAAATTCCGACAGGAAATACTTGGACGTGCCTTGCGAGGTGGTAACAAACAAGAACACAATGACCAAACTTCAAATGCCAATCCACCCACCAAGCTATACGATTGGCATGTACAATCGATCGACTCCTTCTAATCAAATTTGAATACAATAGAAGAAGTTTAAATTTTTTTCAAAATGAGATCAACTTGTGCATTGAGTCATCCTTTGTTATTTATTTGCTTGTAAAAATAGAAACATAGGCATATGAATGTATTCGAAACACTTCACTTTTCAACGGGGAAGGGACCCGAAGGTCCCAGAAAAACAAAAAAAGATTACAATAGTAGTACTCCTTTGAGAAGGCGGTAGAAGAAGGATCCTCGAAGAGCCAAATGCGTTTATTATCCACAGCTGTTCGGCTCTTTTCCTTCTCGTGTAAGCTATCGCGCAATGATTATACTAATGGTCGGATGGTAGTACAACCATTTTCGCAAACTTCTGCGCCCTTCGTCATGTCGGCATCGTATCCCAGTGTGCAAGCGATCTGCTCGAATGAAATACTCCTAAGTACGTACGGTATTCCCTCCAAAGACACACCACACGGTATTCCCTCCAAAGACGCACCGTCGCCCCGATCTGCTCGAATGAAATACTTCTGCGCCCTTCGTCATGTCAGCATCGTATCCCAGTGTGCAAGCAGTCTCCTATGAAATGGAGACGACATTTTGTTGAAAAGTGTCGGTGCATGCTATATACCACACTAGTATGAGAGTTTTTACAACATTATTCCGATTTCCACAGAATGCATTAAATTTGGACGCGATGCCACACTGACAAGAGTGGTTTAAACAAGGCCATTATTTTTATTATGTTATATTACTACAATACTCCAAGGTAGCACTCAGGGCCGGTCCTGAGATTTCGAAGGCCCGGGGCGGAACTAAAATTTTGGGCCCCTGATGTCTACGGGAGCTTCTATTCTTGTAGATAGTGTTGGGCCTCCAAGAGCAGAGGTTTGTAGAACAGCAGCAAGTTTCCCTTAAGTGGATACCCAAGGTTTATCGAACTCAGGGAGGAAGAGGTCAAAGATATCCCTCTCATGCAACCACTGCAACCACAAAGCAAGAAGTCTCTTGTGTCCCCAACACACCTAATAGGTGCACTAGTTCGGCGAAGAGATAGTGAAATACGA
The DNA here is from genome assembly GCF_022539505.1 of Lolium rigidum. Classification (NCBI taxonomy): domain Eukaryota; kingdom Viridiplantae; phylum Streptophyta; class Magnoliopsida; order Poales; family Poaceae; genus Lolium; species Lolium rigidum. The sequence continues at coordinate 390,976,566 of NC_061510.1, forward strand.
GGTGGTATGAATAAGTAGTAGCACGACACCGAGAAAAGTGCTTTGCCCGGGACGAGTAAACAAGCGGTAGTAACGCAGCGGTAGTAACGCGATAAAACGAGTAAACAAGCAGCGATAGCGATATTTAGGAACAAGGCCTAGGGATTACACTTTCACTAGTGGACACTCTCAACATTGATCACATAACGGAATAGATAAATGCATACTCTACACTCTTGTTGGATGATGAACACATTGCGTAGGATTACACGAACCCTCAATGCCGGAGTTAACAAGCTCCACAATAATGCTCATATTTTAGTAACCTTTAGTGTAAGATAGATCAAAAGACTAAACCAAGTACTAGCATAGCATGCACACTGTAATCTTCATGCATATGTAGGAGGAATAGATCACATCAATATTATCATAGCAATAGTTAACTTCGCAATCTACAAGTAAACCAAGTACTAACACGGTGCACACACTGTCGCCTTTACACACGTGCAGGAGGAATAGAACTACTTTAATAACTTTGCTAGAGTAGCACATAGAATAGTGGTGATACAAAACTCATATGAATCTCAATCATGTAAAGCAGCTCATGAGATTATTGTATTGAGGTACATGGGAGAGAGATGAACCACATAGCTACGGCGGAGCCCTCAGCCTCGGGGGTGGATTACTCCCTCCTCATCATGGAGGCAGCGATGGCGGTGAAGATGGCGGTGAAGACGGCGGTGGAGACGGCTCCGGGGGCAATTCCCCGTCCCGGCAGGGTGCCGGAACAGAGAGTTCTGTCCCCCGAATTGGAGTTTCGCGATGTGGCGGCTGACGAGGGAATACCTCGGCAATGCCTACGTATTGTAGACTAGGGTTTTCGGGAAGAGCGACGATGGAGATTCCGGGGACGAGATTAGGCACACGACGTACCCAGCTTCGGGTCCCCTCGGTGGAGGATCCCTACGTGCTGCTAGCAATCCAGTATATGATCATATATGTTTACATGGTGCCGCTGTAGCGGAGCTATGCTGTCTGTCTGTTGTCTATCTTCTGTCTATCTGTTGGCCTCTCTATTTTGGGTGCCCTGGCTAGCTTTATATATGCAACCAGCCTAGGGTTCTACAAGAGTCCTAGTCGACTACTTCTTCGGGTTGCCTTGTTGGGCCTTCTCCATATTGGGCCGAGCCGGGTATACTAATAATGGGTACCCGAAGGGTATGCCCATGTCAGTAGCCCCCGAGTTTATAGGGAAGTCGAAGACTTGCGTAGAAACTCCAAGCATAACCATCTTCGGAGTCGAAGAAAATACAAGGCGAGGTCCATGTCGTAGATCATGTGTAGCGTAGATGATGTCGACGATTCTTGAAATTATCGGGTGCGCGGCGGCGCTCCCGATGGGAGTAGCCCCGAGTCTATGGAAAGTGCTTGCACTTGGGCATAGACTCAAGTTGTACTACTCGATAAAGAACTTAACTATATTTCTGAAGGATTTGATGAAATCCATGTGCTCCCGATGGGAGTAGGCTCCACTCGAGTCATAGAATCGAGTTGAGTCTACAAACCTTGATTGTCATAGATGCTTGTCGAAGTTATTTTTCTATCGGGTGCGCGACCAGCGCTCCCGATGGGAGTAGCCCCGAGGCTACGGCCAAGTGTTTGCACTTGGGTGTAGGCTCAACTTGCTTGTAATTGACTCCACAATTTTTCCTCTTTCTTATCGGGAGGGTGAACAATACTCTCGATAAGAGTAGCCCCGAGCCTATGAGCAGGTGCTTGCACCTAGGCATAGGCTCAAGTTGTACTACTCGATAGACAACTTGGCGCAGCCCCTCTTTTTATCGACTCTATTTTTATTTGACATCCATATCTATATTGTACAGGGATAATGGTAATTGGGGCTAATTCATCTGACGGATCAGGTACTAGTTAAGCTGCTCTAGTGGCAATCCGCAAAAACCTACTTCAAGATCACGTCCCTGGACATGATCTCGGGATCTTGGTGTAAACTTCGACGGAGTGCCGCTTAAGGTCTTACCATTCTGTCGAGTCCCAGTCATATTTATCGGGTACCTAACGCGTCCGTTAGGATTTTTCTTCGTATCTGTTGATACGGATAAAAGCAGCAGAGCGCAGTCTTTGGCGATGCCACGCCACACAGAACGGATCTGGGGTCTTACCTTCGCAGAGTTTTGCGGCATTCAGAGATTGTTCGCGACTTTGGCGCTCTGAGAATATTTTGTCAAGTGTCTTGTTCGGCTGATGCAATGACCCATTTTGCGGGTTCTTCTATATTTTTCTCGGGCGTGATGAGACAGCCAAATATTATTGGGTTCTTCTATATTGTCGGGTTCATCACCGATGCTCTTGCTCGGAAGAATATGACGAGTCAATGGACCCGAAGATTTGTCCATCTCTTTTTTTTTGTTCCTCCTTGATGAAAATTTTGTCGAGTTCTTTCTTGAAGAAAATTTCTTCGGGTCCTCCTTGAGGACAATTCTTCGGGTCTTCTTTGAAGATAATTCTTCGAGACCTCCTTGAAGATAATTTTTCGGGACCTCCTTGAAGATAATTCTTTGGGACCTCCTTGAAAATAATTTTTCGGGACCTCCTTGAAGATAATTCTTCGGGACCTCTTTGAAGATAATTTTTCGGGTCCTGTTCTTTCTTGAAGACAATTTCGTCGAGTTCTCCCTGTAAACAATTTTGTCGGGTTCTCTCTTATATACTTTGAATTTTGCTTTCTCCTGCACAAATAAACAAACTTTTTCTATCTTTCCCTTGACTCTCTTTTTTGCGTGCGGTGTCAGATGCTCAGATTCGATGATATGTAAAGTGAATATATGCCGCGCAGCCCCCAACTGTCGGGTGCGACGAAAGTAAACGATAATCAACTTTGTGCAAAATAAAAGAACACTTAGCTTTTTGGACACGACGAAGTCTATGCATGATGAAGTCTTCGAGTGTAGATAAGAAATCTAGCCAAAGTAGAAACCACCAAATAGCAAAAGTGGATGCCGCGAAATTGTTGATGAAGAAATAGCCGAGCCCCCGAGCATTGCTGAGGTGATGTCATGATTGTTGTGTCGCAGTCGTGACCCGAGGCGAAATCGTTGTCGAGCCCCCGAGCGTTGCTGAAAACGTTGTGCCGAAGTAGTGATCGCCTGGAATATTATGTTGTAGCTATGCTCAGGGGCGAAGTCGTTGTTGATAACGCCATAAGAGATGAAGTCATTGAAGATGAATCCAAGATGAAATATTTGAGATGAATCCATATATTAAAGATGAATCCGTTGATATCATGGAGGATGAATCCATTAATCCGAAGAAAATAAATCCAGTAATACCGTAGGAGATGAATCCATTGACCCGGAAGCTCATCGGGTAGTATTATATTAGAGGAAACCAATGATAACCTTATAAGATGAATCCGACGGAGACAAAATCCAGTAAGCCGAAGAAGATGAATCCACTGAGCCGAAGAATCCAGTAATAACCATAAAAGATGAATCCATTGATATCATAGAGGATGAATCCATTGAGCCGGAAAAAATAGTTCCAGTAATGACCATAGATGATAAATCCACTGACCCGGAAATGCATCGGATAGTGTTATATTAGAGGAAACCAATGATAACCTTGCCGGTATCCAGTGCCAAATAAGATAAATCCATTAAGCCGAAGAAAATAAATCCACCACGAGTAATCTAGTGTATCCGCGGTAACAATGTAATGGCGGAGCCCCCGAGTGTTAGTGAAGATTACGCCATTAAATATGAAGCATATATTGAAGATGAATCCGCCGATATCATAGATGATGAATCCATCGACCCGAAGAAATAAATCCAATAATAATTATAGATGATAAATCCACTGACCCGGAAATGCGTCGGGTAGTATTATATAAGATAAACCCAATAGTAAGATAAATATAAATCGACTGAAGATGAATCCAATAGTAAAATAAATTCAATGAAGATGAATTCCGTAATGAGATAAATCGACTGAAGATGAATCCAATAATAATCATATAAGATATGTCCACTGACACCCTTATAAGATGAATCCGCTGGAGAGTAAGCCATTAAATATGAAATCCCGCAGAAGTGCGTCGAGTCAATATTATACAACCATAGAAAATGAGACCATTGGTAACCGTATAGTAAGAATTCGGAAGTGCATCGAGCCAGTATTATATAAGTTAAGTCCAATAATAAACATATAAGACGAAGGCGACAATAACCATATAAGATGAAACCGATAATAACCATATAATATGAATCCACTCACCCGAAAATGCATGATGTTGAATTATATAAGGATAAAAACCAATAATAACCATATAGATGAATCTACCGATTAACCATAGAAAAAGTTGAGGCATTTTTCGGGTTGTCCGACCTAGTGACTTGTCGATATATTATACTTTTTCCTTTTTTTTTTTGCGTGTCAAGGTACATTGCTTTTATGATTGACCATTACTAGGTGTTGGCTACGAAATCCATAAAGGTGAGAACTTAAGGCACATCTGCATATGTGGTCTACTTGATGCTGTATTACTTGTACTCGATATTATGGAATCAGTTTCCTTGCAGACCGATTAATTTGACAGGGGTAAAATCCAGATTTAAGCAAACTGAGCTAATAGTCATAAGATAAATTGAACAAGTACTCGCTGTGTAAACAAGGAAATCAAGTACTAGCTACGAAAAACTTAGAATAATAGCACCTGGTTTTCTTCTTGTAAGGAACGATGGTAGAAACAGATTCTCTTCCTTGGGCTTGACCCGTTGTGGTGGCTGCTTTTTCCGGCTTTGAAGCCGACTTAGACGTGTCTCGAGATTTTGCAGCGCTGCCGACCGGACTTGACGACGGCTCCCAACAGATGAAATTCATGTACGCTGGTTTGGCCAGATAGATCAATACTAGCTGGCATGGAGATCCCCACGTGGATGCACTTTGAAGTAGATGAATCCCCAGCTAGATTTTCAATCCAATCTTGCGCCGTACAAGAGGTTAGCTCTGAATAGAATAATCAACAACAAAAAAAAAAAAACGAAATTGTAAAGAGATAGAGACGAGATTGTATAAGGAAGAATTCCGTCAGCCATGGACACAAATGATGAGTGCATGTGTGCGTGCACTTCCCTCGAGAAGACATGTGCTCCTTTCGCGTGGTCGCGCCTCTCTTCTGCCGCTTTTTGTGGACTCTGCCTGATGATGCGGCGCACAGTAAGCCGAGTTCCCCTCCAATTCGTTTTCAGCGGGTGCCTTTCTTTTGCTTAATCAACGAAAACATGCAGCTTCTTCGTCTGCCCTTGAATTGTTGCCGCCGTTGCTTGTGTCATACGCCGTCAGCCAACGCGTGACGGAAACACGGATATTCCGAGACTAGTTGATATATCCTTCGATCGAACGCTCGTCGCAGATAACCAGCCTGATGCGATCTCGAAGAAGTTGATGACGAGGATCCCGCCCGGATAACGAAATCCACTCGCCGCGATTCCCCACGGTCGGCGCCAATTGACGAGGGAATACCTCGGCAATGCCTACGTATTGTAGACTAGGGTTTTCGGGAAGAGCGACGATGGAGATTCCGGAGACGAGATTAGGCACACGACGTACCCAGCTTCGGGTCCCCTCGGTGGAGGATCCCTACGTGCTGCTAGCAATCCAGTATATGATCATATATGTTTACATGGTGCCGCTGTAGCGGAGCTATGCTGTCTGTCTGTTGTCTATCTTCTGTCTATCTGTTGGCCTCTCTATTTTGGGTGCCCTGGCTAGCTTTATATATGCAACCAGCCTAGGGTTCTACAAGAGTCCTAGTCGACTACTTCTTCGGGTTGCCTTGTTGGGCCTTCTCCATATTGGGCCGAGCCGGGTATACTAATAATGGGTACCCGAAGGGTATGCCCATGTCAGCGGCGCCCCTGGAGTCTTTCTGGAGTTTCGTCCAAAGTTATCGAAGTTTTAGGTCACGACGGCTTAAATAGGCGAAGAATCGGAGTCGGAGGGGCCACGGGGTGGTGCCACCATAGGGGGGTGCCCCCCCCCTTGGGCCGCGCGGCCAGGTGGTGTGGGCCCCCCTGGCACCCCTCCGACTCTTCTCTCGGTGCTCGGAAGGTTCCGGGAATTATAAGGCCCTCGGTCTTGATTTCGTCCGATTCCGAAAATATTTCTTTACTAGGATTTCCGAAACCAAAAACAGCGAGAAAACGAGCAATCGGCACTTCGGCATCTTGTTAATAGGTTAGTTCCGAGAAAATGCACGAATATGACATAAAGTGTGCATAAAACATGTAGGTATCATCAATAATATGGCATAGAACATAAGAAATTATCGATACGTCGGAGACGTATCAAGCATCCCCAAGCTTAGTTCCGCTCGTCCCGAGCGAGGTAAAACGATAACAAAGATAATTTCGAAGTGATATGCCATCATAACCTTGATCATACTATTTGTAAACATATGTAGTGAATGCAGCGATCAAAACAATGGTAATGACATGAGTAAACAAGTGAATCATAAAGCAAAGACTTTTCATGAATAGTACTTCAAGACAAGTATTAATAAGTCTTGCATAAGAGTTAACTCATAAAGCAATAAATCAAAGTAAAGGCATTGAAGCAACACAAAGGAAGATTAAGTTTCAGCGGTTGCTTTCAACTTGTAACATGTATATCTCATGGATAATAGTCAACATAGAGTAATATAACAAGTACAATATGCAAGTATGTAAGAATCAATGCACAGTTCACACAAGTGTTTGCTTCTTGAGGTGGAGAGAGATAGGTGAACTGACTCAACATAAAAGTAAAAAGAATGGTCCTTCAAAGAGGAAAGCATCGATTGCTATATTTGTGCTAGAGCTTTTATTTTGAAAACATGAAACAATTTTGTCAACGGTAGTAATAAAGCATATGAGTTATGTAAATTATATCTTACAAGTTGCAAGTCTCATGCATAGTATACTAATAGTGCCCGCACCTTGTCCTATTTAGCTTGGACTACCGGATCTTTGCAATGCACATGTTTTACCAAGTGTCATAATGGGGTACCTCCATGCGCTTTGTACAAAGGTCTAAGGAGAAAGCTCGCATTTTGGATTTCTCGCTTTTGATTATTCTCAACTTAGACATCCATACCGGGACAACATGGACAACGAGATAATGGACTCCTCTTTAATGCATAAGCATGTGGCAACAATTATTATTCTCATATGAGATTGAGGATATATGTCCAAGACTGAAACTTCCACCATGAATCATGGCTTTAGTTAGCGGCCCAATGTTCTTCTCTAGCAATATGCATGCTCCAACCATGAAGGTGGTAGATCTCTCTTACTTCAGACAAGACGGACATGCATAGCAACTCACATGATATTCAACAAAGAATAGTTGATGGCGTCCCCGAAGCATGGTTATCGCACAACAAGCAACTTAATAAGAGATAAAATGCATAAGTACATATTCAATACCACAATAGTTTTTAAGCTATTTGTCCCATGAGCTATATATTGCAAAGGTGAATGATGGAATTTTAAAGGTAGCACTCAAGCAATTTACTTTGGAATGGCGGAGAAATACCATGTAGTAGGTAGATATGGTGGACACAAATGGCATAGTGGTTGGCTCAAGTATTTTGGATGCATGAGAAGTATTCCCTCTCGATACAAGGTTTAGGCTAGCAAAGTTATTTGAAACAAACACAAGGATGAACGGTACAGCAAAACTCACATAAAAGACATATTGTAAACATTATAAGACTCCATACCGTCTTCCTTGTTGTTCAAAACTCAATACTAGATATTATCTAGACTCTAGAGAAACCAAATATGCAAACCAAATTAGCAAGCTCTAAGTATTTCTTCATTAATGGGTGCAAAGTATATGATGCAAGAGCTTAAACATGAGCACAACAATTGCCAAGTATCAAATTATCCAAGACATTTTAGAATTACTACATGTAGCATTTTCCAATTCCAGCCATATAACAATTTAACGAAGATGAAACTTCGCCATGAATACTATGAGTAGAGCCTAAGGACATACTTGTCCATATGCTACAGCGGAGCGTCTCTCTCTCCCATAAAGTGAATGCTAGGATCCATTTTATTCAAACAAAACAAAAAACAAAAACAAACTGACGCTCCAAGCAAAGTGCATAAGATGTGACGGAATAAAAATATAGTTTCAGGGGAGGAACCTGATAATGTTGTCGATGAAGAAGGGGATGCCTTGGGCATCCCCAAGCTTAGACGCTTGAGTCTTCTTATAATATGCAGGGGTGAACCACCGGGGCATCCCCAAGCTTAGAGCTTTCACTCTCCTTGATCATATTGCATCATACTTCTCTCTTGATCCTTGAAAACTTCCTCCACACCAAACTCGAAACAACTCATTAGAGGGTTAGTGGACAATAAAAATTAACATGTTCAGAGGTGACACAATCATTCTTAACACTTCTGGACATTGCATAAAGCTACTTGGACATTAATGGATCAAAGAAATTCATCCAACATAGCAAAAGAGGCAATGCGAAATAAAAGGCAGAATCTATCAAAACAAGAACAGTCCGTAAAGATGGATTTTATTAGGCCACCAGACTTGCTCAAACGAAAATGCTCAAATTGAATGAAAGTTGCGTACATATCTGAGGACCATGCACGTAAATTGTCTTAATTTTCTGAGCTACCTACAGGGAGGTAGACCCAGATTCGTGACAGCAAAGAAATCTGTAACTGCGCGAGTAATCCAAATCTAGTACTTACTTTACTATCAAAGACTTTACTTGGCACAACAAAACACAAAACTAAGATAAGGAGAGGTTGCTACAGTAGTAAACAACTTCCAAGACACAAATATAAAACAAAGTACTGTAGCAAAATAACACATGGGTTATCTCCCAAGAAGTTCTTTCTTTTTAGCCATTAAGATGGGCTCAGTAGCTTTAATGATGCACTCGCAAGAAATAGTATGTGAAGCAAAAGAGAGCATTAAGAGGCAAATTCAAAACACATTTAAGTCTAACATGCTTCCTATGAAGAGGAGTCTTGTACACAAATGAATTCATGAAGAACAAAGTGACAAGCATAAGAGGATAAAACACGAGTAACTTCAAGATTCTCAACATAAAGAGGGAAACTTAATATTATTGAAATGCATATAACCATATTTCCCTCTCTCATAATAACTTTCAGTAGCATCATTGATGAAATCCACAATATACCCATCACTTAAAACATTCTTATCATGGTTCATATGCATAGAAGTATCATTAAATTTGGCATAAGAAGAGTTATTCTTATTAATAGTAATTGGAGTAAGATTATTATCAAGAATTTGAACATGGTAAACAAATTGCATATTAAGGGAATTGTTTTTAGTAATCCAATCATGACTATGACAAGTTTCATAAGGATAGTTAGAACTTATATCATAGCATTATTTATAATAATCATCAGAGATCGGGGGCACAGTGTCATCATAGGAAATAGAATAGTTATCTTTCACAGTCGGTTTATCTGTGTCCACACCATCATTGTTATTAGAAGGAGATGTATCAAGAACATAATGACCAGTAGCTAAAGGATTTTCAAACACCTCTTCCCCAAGCTTAGAGCTTTCTATATCATTATGGGAGGAAGCATGGATAGTACTCGACACTATGGCAATTATTATCATCATTTTCGAATTAGTTTCCCAGAGATTTGTAATATTAAAAGTAGTGTGCTCATTCAAATCATGATCGCTAATGTATGTAAAGGGCATAGGAAGATCATCGTATTCAGATTCATTGTCACAATAATCATTAGGAGCAACATACTTACGGTTACCTAGCGTTATCTCATTCACGCGGGGATACGCCGTTACCTCTTTCTTTTTATTCTCCTTCTTCTTCTTCTTCTTCGTTCCCTTCTTCTTCTTCTTCTCTTCCTTCTCCTCGTTCCCTTCTTTAGGAGGAAGAGGTTTGAAGGGTGGCTTGTCCGCATAACCTGATTTACTTTCAGAAACAATAGAAGAAACTTGGGAGGATCCCTCCTTTTCATTAATTAGTTGAAAACACACAGCGGTCCTATCATATTTTGGCAAGGTGTCATCTTCTAAAATATTTTGTATATAAGTATTTGTATGGCTATTATCAATGCAATAAGAAAAACACCCATGCAGGACATCATCAACATCAAGATCACTCATATGTAACAAAGAGATTTTTCTCGACGAGTTCTTCACACCCCAAAAATAAAGTAAGTTCATCATGCTGATTAGGAGTAATTTCATCATCACAATACAAATTTGCAGCACTCATTGGGTTCAAATTATCATTGGAGGAGCATTGAAAATTAAAATGACCCACTTCATGGCAAACTTCACAAATAAAAGGATAGAGGGCACAAACTTTTTACCAAGATCATCTAGAGCCCTAAACCACTTTCTAGTTTTTTCATTAGCATGATGGATACAATATTCATCTTTGATTTGATTAATTCCACAAGGTCTATGTATTCCACAAAAATTAACATGCTTATAGGAAATAACATTCTTAGGAGTTTGAGCATGCTCATTACAATAATTAACAACAATTTCATTCTTCATGCAAGCCTCTTTAAAAGGTTCATGATACTTATCAAAATTCTTTTTAGGCAATTCAAAATGAGAAGCAAAGGCTTTATAAAGATTTGCAGCAACTTGAGAGTCAAGACCATAAGTAGCACTCATATTTCGAAATTTATCGGTATCCATAAAAGTTTCAATGCATTCATAATCATAATTTATACTCGACTCTTTACCTTTGTCGTTCTCCCAATCTTCGCGCGTTCTCCTTAATCCGATCAAGAAGGTCCCTTTTAAACTCTTCTTTGTTGCGCGTGAATGATCCGGAACAAGTAGCATCCAAGCAAAGTCTTATCTTGAAGAGAAAGTCTCGCATAGAAATTATCAATAATGATATTACCCGGAAGCTCATGATTGGGGCATTTGAGCATTAAAGACTTCAATCTCTCCCATGCTTGGGCAATACTCTCTCCATCATGAGGCCGAAATTATATATTCGGTTTCGGTCTTTGTGAATTTCACTTGGAGGATAGAATTTAGAATAAAATAGATGCACAATATCCTTCCAATCAAGAGAATGCTCATCCTTCGGCGAGTTTATGCCAATGCGCCGCTTTACCAGACAACGACATAGAGAATAATTTCTTCTTCACTTCATCCATAGAGATACCTGCACACTTGAATAACCCGCATAATTCATGCAAAAACGGTAAATGATCTCCAGGATGCACAGTTCCATCCCCTTCATAGCGGTTATCCATAACACGTTCAATAATTTTCATAGGTATTTTATATGGAGTACTTTCAGTAGGTGCATTTAAAATATCACAAGCACCATTAGAGTTATCGCATATGGGAGATAAAGTATTATCGAGCAAATTTTCTCACCCGAAGATGGGAAGCTAAAAAGATCACAAAAACTAGCTTCCCCAAGCTTAGACTTCTCCATAGCATTAGCGATAATTGCATTCATACTAATAACATCGCTACTAGCATGCAAATGAGGTTCCATTGGTTTTTTAATGTTTGCACCAAACAATTCTAAATCAGGAAAAAGATTAAAAAGCTCACTAAATTTTTTGTTGTTTTCCATTATGCCTAACTAGTGTAAACAAGAAACAAAAAGATGCAATTGCAGGATCTAAAGGAAATACCTTCGAGCACACACACAACGGCGCCAGAAAAATACTTTACCTGAGACCGGAGTATGAGTGCCTTTTTACCTTTCCTCCCCGGCAACGGCGCCAGAAAAGTGCTTGATGTCTACGGGAGCTTCTATTCTTGTAGACAGTGTTGGGCCTCCAAGAGCAGAGGTTTGTAGAACAGCGGCAAGTTTCCCTTAAGTGGATACCCAAGGTTTATCGAACTCGGGGAGGAAGAGGTCAAAGATATCCCTCTCATGCAACCACTGCAACCACAAAGCAAGAAGTCTCTTGTGTCCCCAACACACCTAATAGGTGCACTAGTTCGGCGAAGAGATAGTGAAATACAGGTGGTATGAATAAGTAGTAGCACGACACCGGAAAAGTGCTTTGCCCAGGACGATAAACAAGCGATAGTAACGCGACAGTAGTAACGCAGTAAAAACGAGTAAACAAGCGGCGATAGCGATATTTAGGAACAAGGCCTAGGGATTACACTTTCACTAGTGGACACTCTCAACATTGATCACATAACAGAATAGATAAATGCATACTCTACACTCTTGTTGGATGATGAACACATTGCGTAGGATTACACGAACCCTCAATGCCGGAGTTAACAAGCTCCACAATAATGCTCATATTTTAGTAACCGTTAGTGTAAGATAGATCAAAAGACTAAACCAAGTACTAGCATAGCATGCACACTGTAATCTTCATGCATATGTAGGAGGAATAGATCACATCAATATTATCATAGCAATAGTTAACTTCGCAATCTACAAGAGATCATGATCATAGCATAAACCAAGTACTAACACGGTGCACACACTGTCGCCTTTACACACGTGCGGGAGGAATAGAACTACTTTAATAACTTTGCTAGAGTAGCACATAGAATAGTGGTGATACAAAACTCATATGAATCTCAATCATGTAAAGCAGCTCATGAGATTATTGTATTGAGGTACATGGGAGAGAGATGACCACATAGCTACAGCGGAGCCCTCAGCCTCGGGGGTGGATTACTCCCTCCTCATCATGGAGGCAGCGATGGCGGTGAAGATGGCGGTGAAGACGGCGGTGGAGACGGCTCCGGGGCAATTCCCCGTCCGGCGGGTGCCGGAACGAGAGTTCCGTCCCCGAATTGGAGTTTCGCGATGTGGCGGCGCCCCGGAGTCTTTCACGGAGTTTCGTCCAAAGTTATCGAAGTTTTAGGTCACGACGGCTTAAATAGGCGAAGAATCGGAGTCGGAGGGGCCACGGGGTGGTGCCACCATAGGGGGCGCGCCCCCCTTGGGCCGCGCGGCCAGGTGGTGTGGGCCCCCCGGCACCCCTCCGACTCTTCTCGGGTGCTCTGGAAGGTTCCGGAATTATAAGGCCCTCGGTCTTGATTTCGTCCGATTCCGAAAATATTTCTTTACTAGGATTTCGAAACCAAAAACAGCAGAAACAACGAAGCGGCACTTCGGCATCTTGTTAATAGGTTAGTTCCAGAAAATGCACGAATATGACATAAAGTGTGCATAAAACATGTAGGTATCATCAATAATATGGCATAGAACATAAGAAATTATCGATACGTCGGAGACGTATCAGCCCCCCTTACTAATTACTATAATTTTTTTACCCGCATGTATGAGATGTTGAAAAATAAATACTTTAAATATATCCAATTGCAATATTCATATAAAAATAATAATGTTTACATGATACCTTAAAATTTTCTGCGCCAATTCCTAGAAGCAAAGTCACTGACGATGGCGTCAATATCAATCTCGTCCACTAACTTCTTCTCGATGCATAGAGTTGCCAAACCATTTAACCTCTCTTGAGACATTACAGATCTCAAATAGTTCTTCAATAATTTCAACTTTGAAAAGCTTCTTTCAGCTGATGCAACAGTCACGGGCATAGTAAATAAGAGCCGATAAGCGATAGAAATATTAGGATAACAATCCGCTTCTCTGACAAACTCAAAAATCTCCATAGCAGACATTGGTGTATCAGTATCTGGCAAAGTGAACTTCATAACACTTAACTCGGAAATAAGTGCATTCAACTCAACATCACATGTATCAGGTTTACCGATTTGCCTAGCTGAGTAAAAGTTTTTGCAAATTTTGTGCACTTGTTCTTGCGGTTGAGGACCATCCAATGCCTTCAAGGATTTGGAACTCATTAAAAACCCAAATATACTTTTAAATGACTGGAGTTCTTCAAATCTGCATGTCTGTAAAGATGTGGTCGCCATATCGACCATAACCAAAAAATAGTTAACTTTAAAATCCTCCTCGGCTTGAAAGATTGCTTCCTCGCATTCAGTTTCATCAAATTGCTTTTTCCTCGAAGCATGACGCTTTACACGGAATGATTGCTCTACACCCATCCCAGATGCAATATCCTTGGCAGTCTTCAAAGCAACATCAAATCCTTTATTTCTATATGTCTCAAAGTGAGTGCGCATACCTTCTATTTGTTGAATTGTAGAATCAATGCACATGGATGCTGATTGCAACTTCTTGCTGATCGTGTTTACTCGCAAATAATATATCATGCCAAATAACCATACCAAATATAAATTCAAAGCTACCAAGAACTTCAAATAAATTATTTGCATCACTCCTATCCTTGGGTTCGGTATCAACATCTTCACTTAACGAAAGAAGAGCGAGACCTTAACCGAGGAGCTTGAAATCTTATTGCGCCGACACTTTTGATCCGACTCTCCCAACGAGTATTAGACAAAGACTTTACAGGTTAAACCTTCCACGTGGTCAAGCAACACTTTCCATCTTTTGGTAGACCCGAGAAAATAAAACATAGATCCGTTGCACGATACCAAAGAAAGAAACAGACCTTACCACAAGATTTAGCCATATCACAAAGAGTAAGATTAAGACTCGTGGCAAGCACACGGCATATACAAAGCTCTTGGATTTACCTTGATCAACCTATTCGCACTCCTTTGTTCTTTCCTTTCATATTAGAGCCATTATCATAACCTTGACCCCTAATATCATCAATAAGAAGACCATATGACTTGATGGATTCAACCGAGTACATTGAAAAGCCCTTCACCGGATGTGTCATTCACTACCAAGAAACCAAGAAAGTACTCCTCAATTTTTACTCGCGCATCGGACGTATTAACACATCGGACCAACAAACTCATTTGCTCCCGGTGACTCACATCCGGGGTACAATCAAGAATGACCGAGAAATATTTGGCCGTCTTAACTACCTTTAGAATGGTGCTTGTAATGCTTGAAGCCGTAAGAGAAATCAACTCATTCTGAATTTTATGACTAAGATAATGATAATGAATCTCTTTGCTTTGAATCCGTCTAATGTGGTCTTGCATTACCATATCAAATTCTGCAATCATTTCTACACAAGCTAAGAAATTACCATTATGATCATCATAAAGTTTCTCATCGGATCCTCCGAATGACAAACTGCGTTTACCAAGAAATTTCACAATAGCAACTATTCTTAGTAAAACTTGCCTCAAGCGCTCCTTCTCTTTTGTGATCTCATGTCTGCAACTCCTTGTCAATTGTTTCATGTTTGCTCAATCTACTTCTCAATTCGTTCCAAGAGATCATGCTTGTCATATGATCAGCACTAACTTCATGTTCTTTGAGTCTGTCGGTGATATGTTTCCAATCACAAAACCCATCATGCGCCAAAGAACTCTTGCAGGTTGATAGGATTAAACAACTTACATGAAAAGCAGAACACTTTGTCAACACTTCTTGAATAAACTAGCCATCTTCGATCACGTACCTCTCCATTGCTCATCTGTCTAGTATAATGCGAATATGAAAAATGTCTCTTCTTAGCATCTGAACGAAAATTTATCTTCTCTTCTCTGATAGGACCCTTCTCCACTAACATGTCCCTTTCTTTGTTACCAAGACCAAGAGTAGCCCAATTTGCTGGGTCATAAATATCCACACTAACTGGAACTGGTTCATCATCAACACTAGCAGATTTATCATGATGATCAGTCACATTGTCACTATCCGCATTAACCTGAGCGTCGTCCTCTGTACCGACATCATCTTCTACATCAACATTATTCTGTTCCCCCACAACAACTAGCGCCAACTCATCTCGGATTGCTTGAAGTGCTCGCGTTGCTCTTCAAAAATTTAAACATAGACCCTCTCTGTGATTCAATTAATTTTTCTTCTTGCTGTTTCCTTCTTCTTTTTTTAGCACCGGATTTAGGCGCCATAATTAGTTAATCTAGCTCCTACAAATAAGAACAGCAACTACTAATAAAAATTTAGAACACGAATTAGAGTAGATAGTTGAATTTCAAGAGATTACCTTCTATGCAGATTCGGTGCACAACAGGGGACTGGGACTGCGGCGGCCAGCAGACCAGGCAGGGCACCAGATGGTCCAGATCGTCGCAGCGTGGTCAGCAGTAGTCACGCAGGGGAGGCCGGCGGCGGCCGGCGGCGGCGGCAGGAAAGCTGGAAGCCTGGAAACAATGATCGCCTGGGTGCCTGGCCGCCTGGGCGAACCGCGAGGGCACCGAACGCGAGGCGACGTTCTGTTTCCGCGACTCCGCGTATCGGGAACCAACTCTCGATGAATCGATCGATCAATGATGCGTACTCGTACGTATTCCTGGCCGGCCGGCCGGATCGGCAACTAAGAGAAAAAGAATAAAGGCCCAAAGTTTAGAATGAAGCCCATCTGAAAACGTTAATTTTTTTTTTACAACTTATAGTAGCCTGCCTATATAAATTTTTTGGGCCCCTAATTTTTTTGGGCCCGGGGCGGCCGCCCCGCCAGCCCCCCCAGGGCCGGGCCTGGTAGCACTAGTAGCCTTCGGTTGTACTCTGCCGGTCGCGCTGCCTCATTCGACCAGACTTTATTCTTCTTCTCATATATATATACAAAATACCGTCTGCCGAGGTTCGATGACCGCACCGTCGCCCCTCTCCGCGCCGCCGTCTTGGGCCGCGCCACCATTCTCCCCGCCGAGTTCTCCCCCGTCCCCGACGCACCACCGTCAAGCACCACCGGACCGATCTTCGCCGGTATGTACATCTCCAACCTCCGGCGAGTACAGAGGTTCGTCGGTCATTGTGTTCGATATAACCTTAATTTGGGGATTGCAATGTGAGTAACTTACTGGGTTTTCTAGGAAATGAAAACGGCGTCGCTCGATGCCTACACTGCGTCGGCGGATACATGGAAAGCGGAGACGGATGCTCTGCATGCATCGGCGGAGACATGTAAAGCGGATGCGGAGGCAAAGGCGAAGGCGGTGGCTAGGACGGGCCCGGGCGCTGTGGCGCTGGCAAATGCTCGTATCGAAGCTGCATTTTGTTGGAAAGTCTTGGCGCGTGCTTCGAGAGTTTTGGCGGCGCAGCCGGGAGAACCGTCGGAGGCTTCGAAGCTGGTTGCTTTGAACGCGTCGAGAGCTTGGATGGTGACTTCATCTAAGGCGGCGCTTGTTGCATATGATCGTGACTCGTCAACCCCTTTGTAAGTTCTACCTTCCCCAACTGCAATGAGGTTAGATCTGGTGGATTGGGTTTTTTGCCCAAACCAGACGTGATGATGCATTGAGATATTTTTGTATTTTTGATGATGTATTCTCGCTTCTTTTGTAATTTGGGTGATTCATTATGCTTTTTAGGTAGTAATTTTTCCGATGCACTCACCTCTTCGAGAATTTTTCATGGTTTTTTTTGTTTTTTTTTTCTCGTCAACCAAGCTAATGCTCTGCTTGTTTAGCCAAAAGTTGGATGATGCATTGTACTGTTTACATATATTTTACTCTGATGATGCATTTTGCTCTTTTAGCCTTTTAGGTAATTTTTTTGATTCCTTGAACAATGTGGGAAATTTCGATGAAGAATTTTGCTGTCAACTTAGATGATGTATTGTGTTGTTTACATTTTATTACCTATATCAAAGCTAACCCCATCTGATGTTACCACAGCGTTTTGGGTCATGTAGAGGTCTCTTTTTCCTCCAATCGTGTTGACACGTTAGCAATTATTATTGTATATGCGAGATTGCCTTCCGTTGGTGCGTCCTATTTTTGTGGTGTTTTTTTTTTGCAAATTAAGGGCTTCATTGATTATGCAACAGGATTACAATTGCATTGTCCTGTTTACAATATTTTGATTTTGCTTGATGCATTGTGCTGTTTACATTATTTTGATTTTGCTGATGCATTGTCCTGTTTACATTATTTTGATTTTGTCGGTGCATTGTGCTCGTTTACACTATTTTGATTTTGTCGATGCACCGTGCGGCTTTAGGAAACTTTGATGATGAATTAGATGATGCATTTTGCTGCTTAGTCAAATTAGATGTTGCATTTTGTTTTAAAAAATAGATGATGCGATGTAGCTGTTTACATAATTTTGACGATGCATCGTGCGATTTGCATAATCCTACTAGCTTCGGTCGAAGGACACCCACAACAATCAACGATCCGCCTGGAGATGTAGTCTCTCGCATTCTTGTCGAGCTTCCTCCCCATCCAACCTCGCTTACTAGCCGCATCGAGCACCAAGAAAGCATGGAGGCAATGTATGGGAAGCAATTATTTCGTAAAGCTAATCGTGTCACACAGCGGAGGAAACCCGTTGCTAGGGTTTTTCACCAACAACTCCAAGGACAATCGATTCATCACGAGAGCATGATCTTCACCCGGCCATCTTGAAGATGCCGGCAATCCCGTCTCAAGTGAACGGTCCCAAAATCTATGTCCCGGGATGCCGCGATGGTATGGTGCTACTCCATTCTAATGTATCTAGTGGGTATATATCGATCCGGGATCCAATTAGGCAAGTTCTCACAGCGATACAGTAACCACCATTGTGGCGCAATCACACAATTGAAAGCAGCGGCTCAATTCTCCGTTCGAGAAACAACTGCGAACCGTTTACACATTGTGGCAAGTTCTCGGTTGTTTGGATAACAACTAAACGTTACGATGCACAGTGCTCATATCTACTCACCGGATTCAAAAGAATGGGAGTTTCTAGCTCGATCAACTCCGATGTCGTCGGAGATTGACCGTAGACCGGCAACTCTCATAGGGGGTATTTTGTACCGGCCAACGAAGTCTAGATATATCATTGAGCTTGACCATGCAAAGAAGGCTCGAAATATATTCGGTGCCCTCATGAGACGCATGATATATTCATGCTTAACATTCACATCTTCAAGGGACATAATGGAGATGTTGCCCTTGCTCGTTATAAGAGACTTCACCCTACAAACATGGGCCAAGTACAAGATCATCAACAGAGCGATCACGAGTCATGGACATGTCATATAAATTTTGAATTGGATACTTTTTTTGGCCTTGACACATCATTTCCATACAATTGGAAACATGCAAGTAAGGTTACTCGCGTATTTGAGGACAAAAATGAGCTGGTTGTACGGGCAAAGGAGGGAGTATTCCAATTAGATATGAGCAACCGGCGATGGAGAAAGTACAATTCTGCTAGACGTTGGTGCACTTTACATCCCTACTCGCTTAGACCGGGTTAGTCATTCATATGTAACCTTTGCATTCATTTACATATGACTTTTGCTGATCAATTTGTTCATTTCCTGACAAGTAACCGACCTGATCCGAGTGCAACATCAAGGACACGAAAAGAACGCGCTCGTCGAGAACCCATCTAATTCAAAGTTCAACATCCATAAGAGAAAAGGAAGTCGCATATGAAGGAGCAAGGCTTGTTTGGGCAAGAAGTGATAGCCCAGCTTTTGTTTGGTCCGATGTCTTTTAGTTTTCATTCTCGGTGGAAATGTCGCTGCACCATTTGTTTGTACCGCAGCTCCATAGTGCTAGCTGCTAGTACGTTGGCGCCGTCCTACGTCTGCTTGTTTTGGGGGCATAAATATGCCACGAAACCTTTGTTTTATGTGATCAAACGGTCATCTCTGCATGTATATGTTCGGGTTCTGATGAAACCTTTTTTGTGATCTGTACATATATTTGAGTCAGTTTGTGTTTTGTTTTATGATGGGCAGGAGTATTTGTTTTACTACACCATTGTTTATCCGAATTTTATTACTCACTCTATTCAAAAAGTTAGCGGCTCACCTTTTTCCTTCAAGATACGGATGTATCTACACACTAAAAACATATATAGATGAAACCATCTTCAGACAAAGTTTAGTCACTTATGTATGGACGGGGTAGTATTATTTATGTTGTGCTCCCAAACAAGCAGACATCGGACAGCGCATGTTTAAAGTTCATATGTGTAATCTTATTCCCTTTGGAAGTTAAGCATTAAACTCTACTAGTACAACCGTGGTGGTCTTGTGATGTAGTACTCTTTTGATGCATTTGTGATGTAGTAGTACTGTACTTTTTTTTGAACTGGTATAATACTATCTAAGAAGAGTACTCCCTCCGATTCACATTCATTTTACACGAAGAAATATGGATCGGAGCGAGGGAGTAAATTAAACATGGCATCTCGTGCATGAAGCTTGACAGATCGATCGAAGTTGGCTAGAATGGCAATACAATGCTCCTCATTAGGCAAATGCATGCCATGTACGATAGTATACATCCAATAAAGAAGTCTATACTCGACATAAAAAAGACTACATTGGGGATGAGAGTCAATTGGGGAATCTACAATACATAAAATCTTGCTCGTAGCTGATTTTGGCTAAGAGGGTTTTACTCACATTACACGTGCCACTTTCCTTGTCTCGCAAAACAAGTTCCAATAAAGGAAGAGGAAAGAAGAGGACATTGTGGGCGAGATTGAACACCTTTTTATGTGTTAAGCCGAGGCCTTGTTTAGCCGAGGATTTCGACTTAGGCCTAACAGACTCAAAGACACCCAGAAATAAATTTCCTTGCGCGCACCACCTGTCGACAAAAATAACAAAATTAGCACGCAAGATTAAGAACGAAGTGAATTTAAGTAACTTGGTTAGCTTTTCAAGCAATATATTCAGAGAAAGAGCACACATGTCCGGCTAGAAATAATCGTAAGAGAAGAACAATAAATCTAAGGCATCCCACTTCATATGCAGTAGGGACGCGACAGCGCATGGATTCATACCTTGAGTCGACTCTGGCTCGTAGAAGGGCGGTCGCGCCTCGAGGATGCCGGGCGACGTCTCCACCTCGATCTCACATGTGATCGCTTCTCGGCGGGCGGTGCGCCACGCCATGTAGAAGATCTATCAAAAGAGGAGAGCCCGATGACGCTACCGACGCCTCAACCTTGATAGCACCGGCTTGTTGCTCCGCACCGAGATGCGCCACGTGCAAGATTTAGCGGATGCGCCAATTTTAGAGATATGTCATGATCGTTTTAACAAATTTCAACATGATGATGATTTGATCCTTCACTCGGCCTTGAACATAAGTACTAGTACAGTCTCACAATTTTTTTCTTATCATTATACTTTGCGAGATTTAGCGGATGCGCCAAATTCAGAGATAGATCATGATCATGGTAACACAATTTTCAATGTAATGATGATTTGATGTTGCACTAGACCTTGAACATAAGTACTAGTACGGTCTCACAATTTTGTATCATTATACTTTGCAAGTTTTAGCGGATGCGCCCATTTTCGGAGGATCATGGTAACAAATTTTCAACGTGATGATGATTTGATGTTGCACTCGACCTTGAACAGAAGTACTACTACTCGTCTTACAACTTCTTTATCATTATACTTTGCAAGATTTAGCGGATGCGCCAAATTCAGAGATAGATCATGATCATGGTAACAAATTTTCAACGTGATGATGATTTGATGTTGCACTCGAACTTGAACGAAGTACTAGTACAGTCTCACAATTTTTTTATCATTATACTTTGCGAGATTTAGCGGATGCGCCAAATTCAGAGATAGATCGTGATCATGGTAACACACTTTTCAATGTAATGATGATTTGATGTTGCACTCGACCTTGAACATAAGTACTAGTACGGTCTCACAATTTTGTATCATTATACTTTGCAAGTTTTAGCGGATGCGCCCATTTTCGCAGGTAGATCATGATCATGGTAACAAATTTTCAACGTGATGATGATTTGATGTTGCACTCGAACTTGAACGAAGTACTAGTATGGTCTCACAATTTTTATTATCATTATACTTTGAAAGATATAGCGGATGCGCCAATTTCGTAGATAGATCATGATCATGGTAACAAATTTTCAACGTGATGATGATTTGATGTTGCACTCGGCCTAGAATAGAAGTACTAGTACGGTCTCACAATTTTTTTATCATTATACTTTGCAAGATATAGCGGATACGCTAATTTCGTAGATAGATCATGACCATGGTAGTGACCAATATTCAAGGTGACGATGATTTGATTTTGCACTCGGCCTTGAACGAGAGGTACTAGTACGGTCTCACAATTTTTTATTATTATACTTGGACCTTAGCGAAATTCAAAATCTCATAGCGGCAAAACTTCCCGCCTACAAAATACAAAAATTTCACACACTTCCAAATTCCCATTCTACCCCTATGGAGATGACAGCAAAGTCGGTTGGTGGGGGGGTCTGCCCGTCATTTTTTGGATCACCACCTCCCTAGCCCGGAAACCCTCCCAAAAAAAATTCATTTCCCTCAGACCACCCACCGGAACTTCCCAAGTCCCTCTCTCCCACCTCCACGACCACCGCACCGGAACATCCCCGCCGGACTTCCCCGGCCTACCCGAGCCCTCGCGATCCTCGTCATCCGGCTGCCTGCCGGAGCCGCTTCATCGACGCCGTCATCAACCGGATCGGATCATCCCCGCCGAACCTCGAAACCATATGCTCATCTAGCGAGTCTACCGCAATCGCTTCAGCTGCGGTATCGTCCACCCCCCCGGAGCCGCTTCGCCGGATCCGTCGCCCACCGCATCGGATCTTGCTCACCGACACCACCGTGCACGAACCGGATCCGCTTCACCGGTGCCGTGCATGATCTAAACTCTTCTACTCGTCGCTTTTCTATTGCTTGCCCGCAAGTTCTTGTTTAATCTTGGGGGAACCTGTTTGTGCTAACGACGCGCCGTTACGTTTTTGCAGATGAGATGAGTAATCATGAAGTGTAATGGCCGTCTCTCCAACCCCAAGTAGCACATGTAGCGTACTTCATCACCGGATCTATCAACCCTGTGAAGATCTCGCTGTGACTCCCACGCAGTGCTTCTCCTAATGTAAGTCCCTTGTTTTAGCGCCATGTTCCGGGTTCGGATGCTTGTTTGTCCGAAGCTCTTTTAGTTCATTCCTAGCTATGACCGTAACACGTTGCTATTTTCTACTTCATTGCTAACTTTAAGCGATTGAACATTTTGGTTTGCATTCCCTGCTCTGTAGATGTAGCCATCATAACTTCTATCTTGCTCAGCCGTTGTTACAAAAATTATAGGTATTATAGTAACATCCTGCTATTATTTAGTTCATGGCCAATTTTAAGTAATTGCACATGTTGGTTCGCATTCCCTGCTCTATAGCTTTTGGCATCGTAACTTCTATATTTGGTTTACATTCCTTGCTCCGTAGATCTAGCCATCATAACTTTATCTTGCTCGGTCGTTGTTACAAAAATTATGGCTCTGCTACTATGTTGTTTGTGCCAATTTTTTACTCCATGAACATGTTGGCTTGCATTCCCTGTACTACGGGTGATGCCATTGTTTTGTATCTAGTTCATTGTAAGCTAACAAAGTAAGGACTTAGTTTGGCATGCTATCACTCTGCTATCTAGCCTGTAGTACAAATAAACTTGTCATACTACTAGATAATAATTTTTTTTTTGACACGCTACTAGATAATAATTTTGCGTGCCATCTTGTTCTTCAAAAGCTGCATTATTGACTTGTTTCTCTGACTTGGCATGACGCTCACATATGGAAAGCTGAACATATTGGTTTGCATTCCCTCTTATACAAGTTCACAGGTGATCCCACTATATTCTTTATCTGGTCCATCCTAAGCTCCAGCATTAACTATCCTCTATGTGTTGCTCATTACAAGTTTATATCCCGAAACATCTTGATTTGCATCCCCTTCACTATAAGTTCAGGAGTATTATTTAGTTCACGGCCAAAATTAAGTAATTGCACTTGGCACATGTTGGTTCACATTCCCTCCTCTTTAGCTTTTGCCATCATAACTTCTATTTTTGGTTTACATTCCCTGCTCTCGTAGATGTAGCCATCATAACTTCATCTTGCTCGGTCGTTGTTACAAAATTTATAGCCTCGCTACTATGTTGTTCATGCCAATTTTGTACTCCACGAACATGTTGGTTTGCATGGGACTCGACGAGTAGTAAGTCTCGTCGTTGCATTCTAACATGCTCGGTAATATTGGCTGTTGGTATGCGGCATGCACTCTTTGTTTGCTTATTGTGCGCATTACAATGATCTTGTTATAACAACGAAATGATGAGTTCCAAATTCTTTGGCAAACAATATTGCAGTGTCTTTGCGTTTCCATTGTTGCTGTCTTAACTTGTAATGTCTTTGTTTCAGATATAGGTGCTGCATGGACAACTTAAAAGATTGCCGGATCGCTTCATTGTATTGCTAGGTTTAATTACCATTCAATTTCTCTGTAATATTTTTTCAAAGCCTTGCAGCTGATGTAATATTTAGTTAGTTTTTATAGTTCTTTCGCGCATTTTTTCTTTGATGCTTGTGGTAAGTGAGGCTATCCGACAGAAATCAATGCTGCGTAAATATTCTCAGTATCTAAATCACGAATTCCCATCCCTTAAACGGCCCAATTAAGCGAAATCACATACATGCCGGTCCGCAAAATCCTAAAGCGCCTTTTACGCCGGCATATAAACAGCAACTAAACAGGCTGGCCCACTTACTTATTGGGCCAGCCCATTTGATTTACTATGGACCCCACACTCTAATTGGGCCGGCCCACTTGCTTTAAGGTGGACCCCACCCACTACTGGGCCGGCCCGCTACCTAGTTGGGCCAGCCCAATTGCTTTTGTGGTGGACCCCACATACTAAATGGGCCGGCCCTTTAAGACGAAAGTGGGACCCACCAGTGTTTTTGGCCCGGCCCACTATCTTGTTGGGCCGGCCCACTTGCTATATAGTGGACCCCACATACTAAATGGGCCGGCCCTTTAAGACGAAAGTGGGACCTACCAGTGTTTTTGGCCCGGCCCACTAGCGTGTTGGGCCGGCCCACTAGCGTGTTGGGCCGGCCCACTTGCTATATGGTGGACCCCACATACTAAATGGGCCGGCCCTTTAGCAGGAAAGTGGGACCCACCTGTGTTTTTGGCCCGGCCCACTATCTTGTTGGGCCGGCCCACTTGCTATATGGTGGACCCCACATACTAAATGGGCCGTCCCTTTAACGGGAAAGTGGGACCCACCTGTGCTTTTGGCCCGCCCATCGGCTTGTTGGGCCAGCCCATTTGATCTAATGTGGACCCCACGTACTAAATGGGTCGGCCCGATAGCAGGAAAGTGGGACCCACATGCTAATTGGGCCGGCCCACTAACTTCTTGGGCCGGCCCAGTTGCTTTAATGTGGACCCCGCTTTGTAAATGGGCCGGCCCGATAACAGGAAAGTGGGTCCCACATGTATTGTGGGCCGGCCCTTTTGCCTGTTGACCGGTCAAACGAGTGCATTCGGCCCGGCCCACATGCTTAGTGGGCCGGCCCATTAAAGGTTTGACCGATCAACCTTAGAGGTTAGGCCCGCCCACGTAACTAATGGACCAGCCCGACTATATAGTTGACCGGTCAAACTAAGTCGCTGGCCCGGCCCGCAAACTTAATGGGCCGGCCCGCTTAAGACGTGGCGAGGCCTCGTGTGGGCCTACCATCTACCACGGGGTTTCAGCCGGTTAACGCCGTTAACTCTGCCACGTGTCAGTTTGCATGACGTCAGCAGTCAACGAGCTCCCGGAAACACTTGGGCAACGGTCCGATTTTCCGTGGCGGAAGGGCGCCCAAGCGCGACGGACCGAAAAAATCGTCGTAGGACTTTGCCTGACGCAGTTTCCACAACAGAACCCATATCGTCGGGTTAGGCCCATAGGCGACGAAAAATACCCCTTAGCGGACGATTTTGAGACATTGTCTATCAGAACTTTTCTTGTAGTGACACGAGGGCCCCACACCATAGGTCGGCGCGGCCAGGGCCTGGGCCGCGCCGCCCTATGGTGGCGGCGCCTCGTGGCCCCACTTCGACTCCTCTTCGGTCTTCTGGAAGCTTCATGGCAAAATAGGACCCTGGGCGTTGATTTAGTCCAATTCCGAGAATATTTCGTTACTAGGATTTCGAAACCAAAAACAAGCAGAACAAAGAATCGGCTCTTCGGCATCTTGTTAATAGGTTAGTTCCGAGAAAATGCACGAATATGACATAAAGTGTGCATAAAACATGTAGATATCATCAATAATGTGGCAAGGAACATAAGAAATTATCGATACGTCGGAGACGTATCGGCATCCCCAAGCTTAGTTCTGCTCGTCCCGAGCAGGTAAAACGATAACAAAGATAATTTCCGAAGTGACATGCCATCATAACCTTGATCATACTATTTGTAAACATATGTAATGAATGCAGCGATCAAAACAATGGTAATGACATGAGTAAACAAGTGAATCATAAAGCAAAGACTTTTCATGAATAGTACTTCAAGACAAGCATCAATAAGTCTTGCATAAGAGTTAACTCATAAAGCAATAAATCAAAGTAAAGGTATTGAAGCAACACAAAGGAAGATTAAGTTTCAGCGGTTGCTTTCAACTTATAACATGTATATCTCATGGATAATTGTCAACATAGAGTAATATAACAAGTGCAATATGCAAGTATGTAGGAATCAATGCACGGTTCACACAAGTGTTTGCTTCTTGAGGTGGAGAGAAATGGGTGAACCGACTCAACATAAAAGTAAAAAAGAATGGTCCTTCAAAGAGGAAAGCATCGATTGCTATATTTGTGCTAGAGCTTTTATTTTGAAAACATGAAACAATTTTGTCAACGGTAGTAATAAAGCATATGAGTTATGTAAATTATATCTTACAAGTTGCAAGCCTCATGCATAGTATACTAATAGTGCCCGCACCTTGTCCTAATTAGCTTGGACTACCGGATCATCGCAATACACATGTTTTAACCAAGTGTCACAATGGGGTACCTCCATGCCGCCTTGTACAAAGGTCTAAGGAGAAAGCTCGCATTTTGGATTTCTCGATTTTGATTATTCTCAACTTAGACATCCATACCGGGACAACATGGACAACGAGATAATGGACTCCTCTTTAATGCATAAGCATGTGGCAACAATTATTATTCTCATATGAGATTGAGGATATATGTCCAAAACTGAAACTTCCACCATGAATCATGGCTTTAGTTAGCGGCCCAATGTTCTTCTCTAACAATATGTATGCTCCAACCATTAAGGTGGTAGATCTCTCTTACTTCGGACAAGACGAACATGCATAGCAACTCACATGATATTCAACAAAGAATAGTTGATGGCGTCCCCGAAACATGGTTATCGCACAACAAGCAACTTAATAAGAGATAAAGTGCATAAGTACATATTCAATACCACAATAGTTTTTTAAGCTATTTGTCCCATGAGCTATATATTGCAAAGGTGAATGATGGAATTTTAAAGGTAGCACTCAAGCAATTTACTTTGGAATGGCGGAGAAATACCATGTAGTAGGTAGGTATGGTGGACACAAATGGCATAGTGGTTGGCTCAAGGATTTTGGATGCATGAGAAGTATTCCCTCTCGATACAAGGTTTAGGCTAGCAAGGTTATTTGAAACAAACACAAGGATGAACGGTGCAGCAATACTCACATAAAAGACATATTGTAAACATTATAAGACTCTACACCGTCTTCCTTGTTGTTCAAAACTCAATACTAGATGTTATCTAGACTCTAGAGAAACCAAATATGCAAACCAAATTAGCAAGCTCTAAGTGTTTCTTCATTAATGGGTGCAAAGTATATGATGCAAGAGCTTAAATATGAGCACAACAATTGCCAAGTATCAAATTATCCAAGACATTTTAGAATTACTACATGTAGCATTTTCCAATTCCAACCATATAACAATTTAACGAAGAAGAAACTTCGCCATGAATACTATGAGTAAAGCCTAAGTACATACTTGTCCATATGCTACAGCGGAGCGTGTCTCTCTCCCATACAGTGAATTCTAGGATCCATTTTATTCAAACAAAACAAAAACAAAAACAAACCGACGCTCCAAGCAAAGTACATAAGATGTGGCCGAATAAAAATATAGTTTCATGGGAGGAACCCGATAATGTTGTCGATGAAGAAGGGGATGCCTTGGGCATCCCCAAGCTTAGACGCTTGAGTCTTCTTATAATATGCAGGGGTGAACCACCGGGGCATCCCCAAGCTTAGAGCTTTCACTCTCCTTGATCATATTGTATCATACTCCTCTCTTGATCCTTGAAAACTTCCTCCACACCAAACTCGAAACAACTCATTAGAGGGTTAGTGGACAATAAAAATTAACATGTTCAGAGGTGACACAATCATTCTTAACACTTCTGGACATTTCATAAAGCTACTGGACATTAATGTATCAAAGAAATTCATCCAACATAGCAAAAGAGGCAATGCGAAATAAAAGGCAGAATCTGTCAAAACAGAACAGTCCGTAAAGATGGATTTTATCGAGACACCAGACTTGCTCAAATGAAAATGCCCAAATTGAATGAAAGTTGCGTACATATCTGAGGATCACTCACGTAAATTGGCTTAATTTTCTGAGTTACCTACAGAGAATTAGACCCAGATTCGTGACAGCAAAGAAATCTGTTTCTGCGCAGTAATCCAAATCTAGTATTCACTTTACTATCAAAGACTTTACTTGGCACAACAAAACACAAAACTAAGATAAGGAGAGGTTTGCTAAAGTAGTAAACAACTTCCAAGACTCAAATATAAAACAAAAATACTGTAGTAAAAATATGGGTTGTCTCCCATAAGCGCTTTTCTTTAACGCCTTTCAGCTAGGCGCAGAAAGTGTATATCAAGTAACATCAAGAGATGAAGCATCAACATCATAATTTGTTCTAATAATAGAATCATAAGGTAACTTCATTCTCTTTCTAGGGAAGTGTTCCATACCTTTCTTGAGAGGAAATTGATATTTAATATTACCTTCCTTCATATCAATAGTAGCACCAACGGTTCGAAGAAAAGGTCTTCCCAATTTAATGGGGCAAGATGCATTGCATTCAATATCCAAGACAACAAAATCAACGGGGACAAGGTTATTTTTAACCATAATATGAACATTATCAACTCTCCCCAAAGGTTTCTTTTTAGCATTATCAGCGAGATTAACATCCAAATAACAATTTTTCAATGGTGGCAAGTCAAGCATATCATAGACTTTTTTAGGCATAACAGAAATACTCGCACCAAGATCACATAAAGCATTACAATCAAAATCATGGACCCTAATTTTAATGATGGGCTCCCAACCATCCTCTAGCTTTCTAGGAATAGAAGTTTCAAGTTTTAGTTTCTCTTCTCTAGCTTTTATGAGAGCATTTGTAATATGTTTTGTGAAAGCCAAGTTTACAGCGCTAGCGTTGGGACTCTTAGCAAGTTTTTGTAAGAACTTTATAACTTCAGAGATGTGGCAATCATCAAAATCTAAATCATTATAATCTAAAGCAATGGGATTATCATCCCCAAGGTTGGAAAACAATTTCGACAGTTTTATCACGAGCGGTTTCGACAGTTTCGAGGTAATTTTGCGCGCTTTGCACTAGGAGTAGAAACATTGCCAACACCAATTATTTTATCATTGATAGTAGGAGGTGCAGCAACATGTGAATCATTAGCATTGCTAGTGGTGGTAATAGTCCAAACTTTAGCTACATTTTTCTCTTTAGCTAGTTTTTCATTTTCTTCTCTATCCCACCTAGCACGCAGTTCAGCCATTAATCTTATATTCTCATTAATTCTAACTTGGATGGCATTTGTTGTAGTAACAATTTTATTTTCAATATCCCTATTAGGCATAACTTTCGATTTCAAAAGATCAACATCAGAGGCAAGACTATCAACTTTAGAAGCAAGAATATCAATTTTATTGAGCTTTTCCTCAACAGATTTGTTAAAGGCGAGTTTGTGTACTAATAAATTCTTTAAGCATAGCTTCAAGTCCAGGGGTGTATTCCTATTATTGTTGTAAGAATTCCCATAAGAATTAGCATAACCGTTACCATTATTATAAGGATATGGCCTATAGTTATTACTAGAATTGTTCCGATAAGCATTGTTGTTGAAATTATTATTTTTAATGAGTTTACATCAACATATTCTTCTTGGGCAACCAATGAAGCTAACGGAACATTATTAGGATCAACATTAGTCCTATCATTCACAAGCATAGACATAATAGCATCAATCTTATCATTCAAGGAAGAGGATTCTTCAACAGAATTTACCTTCTTACCTTGTGGAGCTCTTTCCGTGTGCCATTCGGAGTAATTAATCATCATATCATCAAGAAGCTTTGTAGCCGCCCCCAAAGTGATGGACATAAAGGTACCTCCAGCAGCTGAATCCAATAAATTCCGCGAAGAAAAATTTAGTCCTGCATAGAAGGTTTGGATGATCATCCAAGTAGTCAGTCCATGGGTTGGGCAATTTTTAACCAAAGATTTCATTCTTTCCCAAGCTTGAGCAACATGTTCATTATCCAATTATTTAAAATTCATTATGCTACTCCTCAAAGATATAATTTTAGCAGGGGGATAATATCTACCAATAAAAGCATCCTTGCATTTAGTCCAGGAATCAATACTATTCTTAGGCAGAGATAGCAACCAATCTTTAGCTCTTCCTCTTAATGAGAAAGGAAACAATTTCAATTTAATAATATCACCATCACCATCTTTATACTTTTGCATTTCACACAATTCAACAAAATTATTGAGATGGGCAGCAACATCATCAGAACTAATACCAGAAAATTGCTCTCGCATAACAAGATTCAGTAAAGCAGGTTTAATTTCAAAGAATTCTGTCTGTAGTAGCAGGTGGAGCAATAGGTGTGCATAGGAAATCATTATTATTTGTGGTTGTGAAGTCACACAACTTAGTATTTTCAGGGGTGGCCATTTTAGCAGTAGTAAATAAAACAAACTAGATAAAGTAAATGCAAGCAACTAATTTTTTTTGTGTTTTTGATATAGTGCAGCAAACAAAGTAGTAAATAAAATAAAGCAAGACAAAAACAAAGTAAAGAGGTTGGGAAGTGGAGACTCCCCTTGCAGCGTGTCTTGATCTCCCCGGCAACGGCGCCAGAAAAAGAGCTTGATGGCGTGTAACTCACACGTTTGTTGGGAACCCCAAGAGGAAGGTATGATGCGCACAGCCAGCAAGTTTTCCCTCGGAGAAGAAACCAAGGTTTATCGAACCAGGAGGAGCCAAGAAGCACGTTGAAGGTTGATGGCGGCGGGATGTAGTGCGGCGCAACACCGGAGATTCCGGCGCCAATGTGGAACTCGCACAACACAACCAAAGTACTTTGCCCCAACGAAACAGTGAGGTTGTCAATCTCACCGGCTTGCTGTAACAAAGGGTTAACCGTATTGTGTGGAAGATGATTGTTTGCAAGAAAACGAGTAAAACAAGTATTGCAGCAGATTTGTATTTCGAGTATAAAAGAATGGACCGGGGTCCACAGTTCACTAGAGGTGTCTCTCCCATAAGATAAAAGCATGTTGGGTGAACAAATTACGGTCGGGCAATTGACAAATAGAGAGAGCATAACAATGCACATACATGTCATGATAAGTATAGTGAGATTTAATTGGGCATTACGACAAAGTACATAGACCGCCATCCAACTGCATCTATGCCTAAAAAGTCCACCTTCGGGTTATCATCCGAACCCCTTCCGAGTATTAAGTTGCAAAACAACGGACAATTGCATTAAGTATGGTGCGTAATGTAATCAATAACTACATCCTCGGACATAGCATCAATGTTTTATCCCTAGTGGCAACAACACATCCACAACCTTAGAACTTTCGTCACCTGTCCCGGATATCAATGGAGGCATGAACCCACTATCGAGCATAAATACTCCCTCTTGGAGTTAAGAGCAAAAACTTGGCCGAGCCTCTACTAATAACGGAGAGCATGCAAGATCATAAACAACACATAGGTAATAACTTGATAATTAACATAACATAGTATTCTCTATCCATCGGATCCCGACAAACACAACATATAGTATTACGAGATAGATGATCTTGATCATGTTAGGCAGCTCACAAGATCCAACAATGAAGCACAATGAGGAGAAGACAACCATCTAGCTATTGCTATGGACCCATAGTCCAGGGGTGAACTACTCACTCATCACTCCGGAGGCGACCATGGCGGTGAAGAGTCCTCCGGGAGATGAATCCCCTCTCCGGCGGGGTGCCGGAGGAGATCTCCGGAATCCCCCGAGATGGGATTGGCGGCGGCGGCGTCTCCGTAAGGTTTTCCGTATCGTGGCTCTCGGTGCGGGGGTTTCGCGACGGAGGCTTTAAGTAGGCGGAAGGGCAACGTGGGGGGCCACACGAGGGCCCCACACCATAGGTCGGCGCGGCCGGGGCACGGGCCGCGCCGCCCTATGGTGGCGGCGCCTCGTGGCCCCACTTCGACTCCTCTTCGGTCTTCCGGAAGCTTCGTGGCAAAATAGGATCCTGGGCGTTGATTTCGTCCAATTCCGAGAATATTTCGTTACTAGGATTTCTGAAACCAAAAACAGCAGAAAACGACAGCGGCTCTTCGGCATCTTGTTAATAGGTTAGTTCCAGAAAATGCACGAATATGACATAAAGTGTGCATAAAACATGTAGATATCATCAATAATGTGGCATAGAACATAAGAAATTATCGATACGTCGGAGACGTATCACGGCCCCAACCGAAGGTTCCTCGTCCGGCATACTCTTAGACGGTTAAGCCCGAAATAAGAGCCGAGGCTCTGATACCAATTGAAAGGATCATATGCCGCACCTAGAGGGGGGGTGAATAGGTGCTAACCAATTTTTAGTTCTTTTTCAATTTAGGCTTGATACAAAGGTAAATTCTCTAGATATGCAACTAAGTGAATTTACCTATATGACAAGATAAGCGACTAAGCAAGATATAGCTACACAATATAAGAGATAGAATAGGATAGAGGTAACCGAGAGTGGAGCACGCGATGACACGGAGATGATTCCCGTAGTTCCCTTCCTTTGCAAGAAGGTATGTCTATGTTTGGAGGAGTGTGGTTGCTACAAAAGCCAAACCAACAGCCACGAAGGCTTCACTCAGATCTCCTGTGAGCAACGCCACAAAGGCCTAGCCCACTTCCACTAAGGGATTTCCTCGAGGCGGAAACCGGGCCTTTACAAGGTTCTTGGGGAACACATCCACAACCGAATTGGAGGCTCCCAAATCTGTAACAATACAACAATCAACAACAACACATCAACACAAATCAACTAGGGAACACAATAGGAACACTAGCATGAGATCCCTCAAACAAATGAGGGGGAAATGAAAAACGCTTCGGTGAGGATGTAGATCGGTGTCTTCTCCTTCGAATCTCCAAAGATCAAGAGCTTTGGTTGGGGGAGGAAGGAGATCTTGCAAACCTTGTGTTCTTGAGGTGGCTCTAATGGTGGTGAAACTTGGCAGATTTTTCTTGCAATGATTGAGCAAAGGGGGAAGGAAGAAGAAGAGGGGTATAAATACCCCTCCCCAAAATCCAGCCGTTGGGCCTTCCGGGGGGGGGCCGGATAATCCGGCCTAAGAAAGGGCCGGATAATCCGCCCCCCGGATAATCCGGCCTCAGGTACAAAACCAGGACAACGTCCGGCCAAATATCCGGCCACTATCCAGACTTGCTTTTCTT
Source organism: Lolium rigidum (assembly GCF_022539505.1). Taxonomy (NCBI): domain Eukaryota; kingdom Viridiplantae; phylum Streptophyta; class Magnoliopsida; order Poales; family Poaceae; genus Lolium; species Lolium rigidum. The sequence continues at coordinate 391,010,200 of NC_061510.1, forward strand.
CAGGTCCTTAGCCATTTTCGAGGGGGCCGGATATTTCCGAAATGTCCGGCCCGGATAATCCGGCCCTGGGATAAAACCGGGACAATATCCGGGCAAATGTCCGGCCCCTATCCAGAAGCATACTGAGCTGCAATTCCTCAAGTCCTTAGCCGAAAATCTGGGGGCCGGATATTTTCGAAATATCCGGCCCGGATTATCCGGCCTGATGATCTTTTTGTTGTTTCTTTTTGACAGAACTGATCACATCCAACACACATACAAATGTATCTATATAATTCATGTACCACTTAAACAAACATTAGTGTATCACATACATTGACATCAAACACTCAAAACATAATATGAGAGCTGTTCTTTCAATGGGTCCCTTACTTCAACTATTCCCTTATCAACTTGAATGTCTAGCAGAATCCAGTGGAAACTTCACATGTTTATATATATATACGACATAAATTACACTTAACATCGAGTAAGAAAAATTGAATGTGTACAACAGATCAGTAAGACTCTCACCTGAAGTTGTAAGGAAATAGCATTGAATCACAAAAATGTTGCTCCGTTCAAATTCTCTTCTGATCTTATACCGCAATGCACCGCCCTCAACATCACCAGGGTCATCTCTTCTGATCTTATACCGCAATGCACTGCATATCGGGCATTTATTCAAATTCTCGTACTTCTCACCGCGGTAGAGGATACAGTCATTAATGCATGCATGTATCTTCTGCACATCTAATCCTAGAGGGCAGACAAGCTTCTTTACTTCATACGTACTGGCGGGCAATTCGTTCTTTCTTGGAAGCAGCTTTTTTAATATTATCAGCAAATTTTTCAAATCCCGAGTCAGTCACACCGGCCTCTGCCTTCCATTTCAGCAATTCCAATATGCTACCCAGCTTTCTCTGCCCATCTTTACAACCTGGGTACAACATTTTTTGGTGGTCCTCTAACATCTTGTCGAACTGCAACATCTCCTTATCTGTGCCACAGTCTCTTCTTGCATCAGGAATGGCCCGATGAAGATCATCATCACCAGGCTCATCTTGTGCCCGTTCTTCACCTCCTTATTCTTCATTATCTTCCATTACGGTATCATTGAATTCAGAGAACATAGTTCGGTACGTGTCATCGTTATCTTCTTCTTTATCGACGTCTTCCATCATAACCCGTTCTTCTCCATGCTTGGTCCAAACATTATAGCCGGACATGAATCAGTGCCGAAGCAGGTGGCTCTGAATGTCTCTTGAGCAAGAGTAATCTTTCGCATTCTTACATTTCAGATATGGGCAACAAATAAAACCTTGCTTTGACTTGTTAGCCTCGACCACAAGCAGGAAAGATTTCATGCCCTCTCTGAAAGCGGGATCGCATCGGTTACCGTACATCCATGGATGACTTATCTGCACCAGAAGTACAATTATGTATCGAATGCAATCACCATGCTAAAATTAGTATTGTGCGGACTATGTATACGAGAAAATAGTTGCTAACCTTTTAGGAGCAAAAGGAGGAGAAATCTTATCAAATAAAATCAAGTGGCATCCTCACAAACATTTCATCAAACACCTCTTGTGCATATGAAGAAAAAAAGATTTAGCATAAACCTCCACCTTTCACCACCAAGGAAAAAAATGTAGGGAGGTGGGGGGAGGCTGGCTGTGTATATATAGGCCTGGACCTTTTGTCCCGGTTTTTGGCTCAAACCGGGACAAAAGGGGTTCCAGCAGGCCGCAGAAAGCCTCGGACCTTTTTGTCCCGGCCCGTGGCACAACCCGCGACAAAAGGGTCCTCACGGACCGGGACAAAAGGCCCCGTGCCCTCCAGCTGGTTTCGGGATGACGTGGCCAGGCCATTTGTCCCGGCTCCAGACTGGGCTGGAACAAAAGGTCTGGATGAAAGCCATGTTTTCTACTAGTGATCTGGACCCGGGACTTTGTTATGTTCCATTTAGAAAATAGCCTTATTAACTTCCTCCTCCGAGTAAGGAGTCGTTAAAACAACATTATCCTCCTGAGACACGTGAGAATGCATGGGTGAAACATTTGTCTATAATAAATGCCAACCTTAGCGAACTTGGTCTCTTCTTTTTTATCGTACCATGTCGGTGAATTGTCTAACTTCGACCGCACGCAATGTAGTTCTTCTCTGCTAGAAATAAGATTACTGAGTTATTAGATATCACGAGCTATTAGCACTGAAATTAACAGACTGGGGCAATGCGCAAGTTCATGATGCAGGATAAATGCGAGTGGAGAAAAAAACAAATCAATGTGCCATCTTTCAAAAAAAATTGGAAAAAAAAACTTCGGATGCAAGGAGTGTAGGACTCTCAAAACACATGAATAGGAAAAACACAATAATGAAATTTCATGGCATTGCGAATCTTAGAAGGAAATAAAAGCGTATGGAAGAAAATTTGGATGTTGCGTAGGAAAAACCCCTGTGAAATTCTAAGACTACGTGTGGAAGTACATCTCGAATCCGTAAAGAGGTTTTGGATGATTCATTACGAGGAAATTGGAGAACTAACCATTACTGCAAGTGTTGGAGGGTTTAATTAGTTCATCTAATAAAAATGATGCAAAGGATAAGTGGAATTCACCTTTGGTGACCCATAAGAAGTTAGAAAAAAGCCTAATCTTCCATGAAATGTAATCTTCCATTTCTTGAGTTATAGGTATGCAATACTATCAAGTTTGGCAAAGCAGAGGAAAAAAAGACCTCTTATGCCTTATTTGTTACTAGTGCATTTCTAGGGATTTGTTGGATTAAATATCCTCAGCAAAATCTCAAACCCCTAATTATTCTTAGAAGCATGTTTGGTTCTAGTGTATTGAATTAGGTGTTTTTCCATGCTCTCTTTAAGCAGTTGGGTTTAGGAATACTGTGATGAGTAGTGGCGGAGCCAGAATTGGAGCAAGCCCCGGGCCAAAAACTAACCACTAGAAACTATAAAAAAGTGTCATGTAATAACGTAAAAAATGGGATTGTGAAGTGAACATATAATTTCAGCTCCATTGTTGACGGTCAAAGAAAATACATAAAATATGGAAATAATGCATAAATAGTAGTATGTAGATACAAAATTAGTACCAAATCAACGATTTAGTTCATCCGAACATCCTATGACCACATCAATGGTACAAGAAGAACCAACTCCATTAAAAATAAGAATATAATTTAATGAGGAAAATCACATAAATCAAGTGAAATAGTTGGCCATTGATACAAATCAAAAGCTTACCAAAATAACGAGACAAAACTCCTTTGATGTACTTATAAACTTGAAAATAATCACTATCCCTTTTATTCCCCGACTCTATCTTGATAATGTCTACCTAGTTGCTTCGGTTTGAGTAGTTGTTGATTGATTGGAAGTCAAAATAAATAGATAAAATCTCGTCATCTTTTGTTTCTGTAACATGAAATCGACAACAACAAAGTTCAATTATAGACATCCATAGATCAATTCAATTGAAGATGGTGAGATTTGAATATAAATGACCTAGCTGGAAGCCACAACGGAGCCTCGGAATCATGGAATGTGAAGCCAGGATTAGGAGAAGCAGAGTTGCAGAAGTGCACCACTCGAAGAGCTGCGGGCCGTGGCCCAATCCCGTGCCAACCAACGGTCGTGCAGAGGAGGGCAGGCAGGGAGGGCCAGCGACGACGCATGTTCCTGGAACTACAAGACCTAGGAGAGGCCGGCAGCCAGGAACAAAGTATTCAAGCCGTTCAGTCGAGTACTTGTTTCGGTCGATCGTTTCCTGATCGCTTTGTCACATGGCCCAGAGAGGACGGATCATCACTGGGTTACGGCCCCGGACGGATAGAAAATTTCTATATCTAATAGGCCGGTAAAATTGCAGCGTCCCGGGCCATGGCCTTGGTTACCTGGGGTGTTCCGGGCCATGGCCTTGGTTGCCTAGGGTGTAGCTTCGCCCCTGAGTGATGAGCATGCCCTATGTAAGTTGAATATAATGTTTTCCACTTATTTATATTAAACTCTTTAACTTTTTATAATTAAATCTCTACCATAAGATCTTAAATGGTAAAATTTTATTATTTAGAAAAATTAGGTGGAGAGCAACATTGCTATATATTAAGATCTAATATATTGATTATATGACTCCACCATCTAGCATTACAAATAGATTTGCACTACACCTATATCATTACAAGGATAGTGATGTTAGTTGTTTTCTTTTGACATACTACCTCTACTCTAGATCAATGATAAGTAACTGAGTGCAATCACATGTCCTCGCAGGTTGATTTATTGCATTGAGATGAATTAATTTGAGGTACATGTATATGTTGATGACTATTTGTGTTTGCTTAAATATCTTAGCATGTGGCTCTTAGTCTAACAAAACTATAAATAATCTTAAAAGAAGTTTCTAGAGTGTATTTTGTTCTCTATGATAGATATAACTAAATTGGAAAAATCTAGAGTACATTTGGTATTTACAAGATGTTTTCTTCTAATTATTGGCATTACTTAGTGAATTAATTTTCATGGTGGGGTGTTTTTCATGTTATCGGGTTAAATATGAGATGCATGTCATGCCTACTTCATATCCCAATAGCACTGGTCCAGTAGCATCACAGTAGGCGAGTGCAACATTTTGGGTAACCGGTTCCATAGAGCCCGTTTTCTGAAAAAAATGAAAATTTGCATTTCAAAGAAAAACTGAAAAATATCTAGACATAGAGAAAATAATGTATACAAGTGTGTGGAAAAAAAAAAGCGCGCAAATGCTCTGTATTCCAGGCTGTGCAAACTTGACAAATTGTGGATCTGAAGTAGTGAACAATGCAAATTTTCAAGCCTACAAAAATTGTCAGATTTTGTTATTGTGTATATCCCAATATACAAAGCATTTTGCATTGAAATTTTGCACGCTGGTAAGATTTTTTCATACTTTTTTGAAACTGTAAAATATTGTTTTTGAATTTTGAAAAATTATAGGCTCCGTGTAGCCCTGACTCTAAAACAAATAGCTTTTGCACATAGGCGTTCTATGTGCTCTGTGAAAATCATTGCTTCCAATATATATCTGCATTCCATGTTTCTCTTGCTCTGATATGTAGTACGCAGAAGACTGAAATTTAATCATGAAGCAACCTATCGTGATACTAAATTAGTAACCCTAGGTCCGTCTTGAATGTAGTTTCATAATATACAAAGTTGACATCATATATGTCGTTGCTACTATTTTTTTATAAAGTTGGGCAATTTTATTTTTGACTTAATTAGTACAAATGCTATAATTACACTTATTCGGAGGGTGTAGCTTCTTGGACTTGGAGTTCCAGACAATAACATTTGCGAGAAGCTTGATCTTATTTTGAAATGAAGAAAGATCCTAAGTTGCCACACCTACTGGAAAAAAAAAATCTGGATCCACTATTATTCATATAGGTCCAGGATGCACCGGATTTGAAGACCAAACTCTCAAAGTTCGTACAAAACATATTCTCGAAACTTACCTACGATTGACCCTGTTTACTAGTTTACATGGGTGCATGACATATCAAGGAGGCGCTGGTATGATTTTACGTGATAGCAATGGATTGATTATTATTTTAGCCTACAGATCTCTTGTGTTCTGTTCATCGGCGCTAGAGGCGGAACTACAAGCGTGTTTGGAAGAGCTTAAGTTTGCTCTTGACCTCAGCCAGGACAAGATTCTAGTGGAGACGGACAGTTTCGAGCTGGTACAAATGGCGACATGCAAGGCTAGAGATGATTCTTGTGTGGGTCATCTAGTTGAAGATCTTCATCTACTCTTGGCGTCATAGCATGTTATTCCCATTAGCAAGGTTCCTAGGAAAGAAAATGATGCAAGTCATCAGTTAGCTAGAGGTGGGATGGTAGAGAATATACTCAAGTTTGGTTAGGTTTGGCTCCGGAAGTTATTTTCAACCGGATCATTCGGGATTGTAATGTCACTCACATTTAATTAATACAATCTCGTTTCCCCGCCAAAAAAACCATTGGTTGAACGGTTCGGAGATTGAACCGATCGAACCCCATTTTTAACATCATATGTGTGTAACTAAACCGAATTATTCTTTGGTAGAAAGTTCGTCCCCATAAAAATTTGCCTGCAGTGAATTCGTCAATCTCCGCAACCATGTATTTTTGTGTAAGTGCACATTTATGTGCGTTTTTTATTTTTTACATTTTAGTCGGTGTTTCTTAGAACAAGTACACGACGCATAACGGGCTTGACCGTTACCGGCAAAAGGAAAGCCTACCAACAAGGTTGCAGAGGTAAACAGCCGTAGCATTCAACAACTCCAAAGTCTGTGAAGCAAATCAAATGAACAAGACAAGCAAGGCAATTAGAAATCGAGCCAGTGTGTCGCTCGTACGCGCGTGTCAGCGGTGATCACTGTCTTGTCGACAGAGACGTCGCGCGTACGCCATCGTTCGAAGCCATTAACTGACGCCGGCCGGCGGGCGTCTTCTCCTCCAGGTTCGTTCCATGGTGGTAGGTGACGGTTTGCCCTGCCATTACTCGCGCCGAGACACCGTGACTCTTTCTTCCCTTGGCATCCAAGGAATCGCACGCGACGCAACGGCCGGCGTCATGTGTTTCAGGAACCGGGAGTAAATGGATGCCTGGACCTCGCCGCCGGCAACGTCGCGCCCACGCGCGCCCGTACGTACGAGCGTAAGTGCTTAACCGCCCTCGTACCGGGGGAGTTTAGTGCTCCATCCACGCGGCCATGCGGGCGTACAGTGCGACTACGTACCCTCTCGCCACTCGCCAGATCGGATCGGCTGGAGCTAGCCATTCAATGGCGGTGAACGAGAACGGAGATCACAGACGGACGTGCTTCACAGTTGAGGGAGTACTGAAGTTGAGTGTGGAAGAAGGCAAGATATACAGGAATGGACGTACGTGCGTTGGGCACAAGATCGATCCAACTAACATGAGTCCACGGTGAAATTAAGTAGATGCCAAATACAACACGGATAAGTTTCTCCGTTTGTGACTAAAATGCAGCATTATGCTTTCTCTGTCACAAGTAAATTTTGTTTTGTGCATTTTATTTGTCTGTTAACACTGACCAAGTCATGGAAATTGTAAAACTTGGTCTAATTCCAGCTAGCGCAACTTTGAACTCAGAGTCGACACACTGACCTTTTTTTCTCCGTTTCCAACCTTTTTTTCCTCTTATTGGTAGGAACAAGAACAGAGGCGCGCGGCTCCGATGATTACACTCACCGTTGTAAAAGTCAATGCCATATCTTACTTGTTGTTGGACGCACTAGGCTGGTCCACGTTGCATCCGTCAGTGCCGACCGCCGGTGTACTGGAGCCTGGACCATGTGAAAAAACATATATGCCAACGACGATGCATGATTGCCCAGCAGAAAGAAGCAGAGATTCTAATCTCCTAGCTATGATGATGGAATCACAGCCTCTGAGTCAAACTTATGATCTACTACACAGACAGTGCTAGTCAAGGGCTATAGCGCCTACTCCTTACGATCAAAGATGTCGTGGTTTTAGTTTAAATTTAAGCTAAAACCACCACAATTATTTTGAATCAAAGGGAGTACACGTTTTGAGTTTATGAATCGTAACGGCACATGTTTGCATTCATATGTTCACCAACACACAACCAATTTCAGATTTTGTCGACCTGGTGATTGTCACCGTCTTTTAATCGCATAACTTATCAGCACACATGTCTTGAGTTTATACGAAACGGAGAGCACGTGTTTGCATTTCTATACACCAACAAGATGTACTTTGTTTAACTGAAAAGAATATGAAAGTCAAAATCAGTGGTGTTTATTTGCGGGGAAAGTCTGTGGTGTTTGTAAGAAGAAAAAACTTGAATAGAGTAGGTGCCCTATGCGCACCTTCACATTTTACAAAAGAATCATGATAAAACCATTAAACACATGTTCTTCCAGTGCAAATTTACGAGATCTATTTGGTCGGTCATCCAAGTAACGTCTACCTTGTATCCTCCGACTAGCGTGGCCAATGTCTTTGGCAATTGGCTTCATGGTATAGATCCAAGGTTCAAGTTGCTTCTTAGGGTGGGGACGCTAGCAGTTATCTGGGCGCTTTGGCTGAGTAGAAATGACAAGATTTTTAACGATAAAAATTGCTCTTTGTTGCAAGTCATCTACAGATGTACATGTACTCTCCGTTCGTGGTTACCTCTTCAGCGCATGGAGAATCGAGACCTATTTACGGAGGTCTGTACACGGTTGGAGGCTCCCTACATGGGTAGCAGCATAGTCTACAGATTGAAGCCCCACCCACACCTTAGGCGTTATATGATTCATCGTTGCGATATGTATTTCGCCTAGTTTTGTTCTTTTGACATCTTTTGGACTTAAGACTCATAAACGGCTGTGTGCATCCTGGTTATGCAGAGGCTGGATGTAATTGCTTCTAAAAGTAATAAAGCATCCTTTATCGAAAAACATATCTCAAATTAACTAAGTTTTTTTATTTTTATTTTTTGCAAGTCACTCAAAAATAACAAATAGAATGGGGGAAAATAGTTGGGATAAAATTAAATATTTTTCCCACATTCTAATTGTTATGTTTAAGTGATCTGTAAAATTTCAAGTTCAAAGATTGTATGGTGTCAGAGATACAAAACGAGGGGAAAAAAGAGCTAGCATGAATCTTAATACAGTATATAGACATTCTTTCTAGATATGGGTGTGCACTAAGCACCTGCACTGAAAGTCCTCTCGACTCTACATCCGTGGTGTTCATAAGAACTTACTCATAAATATTAGTCATAAGTTCTTGTAAAACAAAAAAGTAAACATTAATCCGAAGAAACATATGTAGTAGCTATTTTTTTGGTTGGTTGCTAGAAAATGTGAAAGTCCCCCTCAAAGTTTTGATATGGCAACTATGAGGCGAGGGAACTTGATTCCACGGATGGAGAGGGGCTGTAAATGAAAAAAAATTATAATGCAACAATTTGAGCAGGAAAAATATGAGCCAGAACAAGTTCATCCAGGAAAGGTATGCCGTTGTATCCACCAAACAAAAAATAAAGGATATAAAAGACGGGGTTTGCTCCGGTACAACCCCTCCCCCAAACTCAGTAATATAAACGGTGGAGATTAAATCGTACCTCTTCATAACTGAGGTGTTTAGTTGATTTGTAAATAAGATCTGACCCTATTAAAACCTGTATTACAAATATGGCTCTTCTACCTACGTATGTCACTACAAACCTAGGACAGGATCTCCACGACGCTACCTTGACGATAGACACCGTGCAACTTTTTCTTGCCGGTGAATGCGAAGTCCACGAAAAGGAACGGATCGTCTCCAGCGCGGAGCGTGACAAGCGCTAACACGATGGGAGTTGACGGCGACAGCGCACGCGCCACCGGCTTGCCGATTGCGGCAGCCCTCCCTCACCGCGGTGGAGCGTCCTGGGCAATGGTAGCCCGCATCCCATTGCTCTCGCCGGTGGTAAGTGATGCGCAAACAGGTGGTGGCCGGCACGAGCTCTGGTGTCTGCAAGTAGAGGAGGCGAAGCCGGTAATTGTGAGCAGAGAGCCGGTGGGGACCTCGAGCTGTACAAAGTGAAAGATGGCGAAGCCCCTGTAGCTGAGTATTGTCCGGCAATGAAGACGACGACGTAGTCGAGCGATTCTCGGCTGTCCAAAGCTGGCCTCCGGCCGTTCGGCGATTATACTACGTAGCCAAGCTAGCTAGCTACTCAATCAATTACTGTCTTTACTCTTTCATTGCTTTGTAGCTAGCACACACACGAATGCAGCGCACTTGAATGGTAGGTTTCGTTGTCATTCTCCAGGATAAACTCGACCCACACCGTGAGTAAAGATTTGGGGCTCACGCGAATAATTAGGTAATTAAGGGCTAAAGAGAATATTTACCTTTATTAAGTTTGGAGGGGAGGGGGTTGTACCGGAGAAACCCCTATAAAAGACTTCTTCAATTCCCATTTCGTAAAAAGTAATTCTCCAATAAATCAGTCTATCCGGAAAACAAATGTCACAAGAAGGCATCCCATGAAAAGTATATTTAGTGAAAACGAGCAAACCAATATATAAGTATTTGCATGCAAAATGTTCAACCGAGATGAAAAACACAAATATCCACTTGTAAATTCTGCATAGAAGCACGAAGGGTTGATTAGTTGTTCCTTGCCAACCTTCTTTTCACTTCCTTGGACACACACCCGGTGAACTGATGTCATTGCTTTGTTCAATCGACACCCATTAACCATGGCGCGCTTCGTGGCGCCATGTTTTCCACTTCTACGAGCGATGTGGAGAGGATGCCATGCCGACATGCGGCTCTGCTAGCGCGGGAGGTGGGTGTAAACAAACTTGTCTTGGAGACAGATTGCATGGGAGGCTGGGAGCTCAGGTGAAGCTGAGCGGCAAAGAACTTGCTCGTTCTGTTCATGGTCCACTGGTCAAGGGGATCAAGATGCTGCTTCGTGCCTTCGACGATCACAAGATCAAGCATGTACGTTGTTTCGTGCAACGAGGTTGCGCATAAAATAGCTAAGGACAGCTGCGACAATAAAGTGTGTAATTTTTGGGTTGAGGTTCCCCTAGGGTACCTTGTAATTCTCGGGAAAAAAAGCACTCATTAACCATGGAAACATAGCCAATAGGCAAACTTCACATTGGAAAAGCCTCATTGGTAAGCCGAAAAAACATCCGAATCCTAGTGCCACATGGTACCATGTTTCTCTATATAAAGGCATGTTAACTGGTGTGAAGAATGTCCCTTAGATACAAAAAAATGGCGGACAAAGATAATTAATGTCTAGATTTTTTGAAACCAATTTCACTAATAATCATGTGTTCCACCGTGAAATTTCGAACAATTTGATCTTGCAATGTTAAGCATTTAAATACATGTATGCCAAATGTCGCTGCATCTAAGCTCTTGGATATTCAGGGGTTTCAGTTTACGTTAAGTATAACTAATTCAAGTTCTATTTACTTTAAGGGTGCATAGAAAACAACTTATATGCATATTTGCAAATGCCTTGTACTTCCATAGACCCCCAAGTCTCAAAAAGTATAAACCCCCGAGGAGTATCGTGTACGTTTTGTTTAATCTCAGCCATCGTACCCTTATTTCCGAACATGTATCATTTATCTGTCGTCCTTGTGTTTCACTCAAGAAAACGTTTCAGCCTTGGAAATCTATGAAAGCACAAGCCTTTGCAAATATCTTCTTCAGTTTGAGTTTTGATTCAAGCTTCACAAAACATCAAGTTGAAGAAGTTCAAATTGATAGTCCATTTGTGTATTACACAAGGAAAAGCCAAGCATTACACCATACCTTGAAAAATCAATCCATTGTAATACATATTATGTAATTATAAACATATCTCAATTTCAACATGTATTAGCACAACATGTATTAACCGAAGAGAAAGATCATAATAATCTACAATATTCAGCTTGTAAATAATTAGTCAAAGGTTTTTCTAATAGGATAATTAGACACAGTTAGACAAATATAATACATAAGATGCTCGTAAATATACGTCATTAAATGACAATGAAGAAAAAGGTTTTGTTAGCACTCGTTTCTTCATAGATAGTCTACCAAATAGGCAAATACACAAGGAAAAACCATGCATTAGACAAAATCTTGACAAATCAATTCATTGTAATACATATATGTAATTATAATCAATTTCAACATGTATTAGCCCAAGAAAAATATCATAATAATCTACAATATTTAGCTCGTAAATAATTAGTCAAAGTTTTTTCTAATGGGATAATTAGTTATAGTGGAACAAATATAATACATAAGATGCTCGTAAATATACGTCATTAACTGACAATGAGGATTTTTTTTTGTTAGCACTCGTTTTTTGATAGATAGTCTGCCAAATACGGAACCCTGTCGTGATAGAAGTCTCTAGGGTGGCACACTTGAGAATGCACCCAAAATATGAAGAAGGCCACTATGCCCTACTCAGCGGGCACCTCAGCTTAGCAAAAGCCGTCATGGCTTAGTTGGCAGGCGAGCTGTCATATCCAAGTCGGCATGCAAGCCTTCATGCCTAAGAGCATCCTCAGCCGTTGGGGCTCCCCGGGCCGAAATCCGGCGTTATTTAGCGTTGGATTGGACGAAACTTTGGCCCGGGAAGCGCTGAAGTTCCAGCCGTCTCCTCGGTAGACACCCGGGGTTCGCTTTTTTTTAGAGAAAAACGCCTCTGGATGACAAATTTCATGCATAATTCGGCGAATTTGATCAGTTTTGCCAACATTTGGCTTATTTTTACAAATAAACGTTACAGTTTAACAAAACAAGACAAGTTTCCAAACAAATCAAATGGAAACTAGTTGGTGTTGCCTCGAAGCGTCCATAAGTGCTCCACCAGATCATCCTGCAGCTGTTGATGCATTGTGGAGTCTCGAATCTCCTGACGCATAGCGATGAACGCATCCCACGATGACGGCACCTGGTGGTTAGGCTGTGCAAGAGAACCCTCTCTGTCATATGGTGCAGCTTGTTCGCTCAGAGGGACAGGATGCTTCCGCTCATCCTCGATAATCATGTTGTGTAAGCACACACAACAGTTCATCACCTCCCACAGCTGATCTTTCGACCAAGTCAAAGCGAGGAACGGGACTACAGCAAATCTCTGCTGGAGGACACCAAATGCACGCTCTACATCCTTTCGGCAAGTTTCTTGTTCCTTGGCAAACTGTTGCTCCTTCGGAAGGCCGGGGCTTGAGATAGTCTTCACAAATGTAGCCCACTTTGGATAGATACCGTATGCAAGATAGTATCCCTTGTTGTACTGCCGGCCATTGATCACAAAGTTAACCGGGGGAGCATGACCCTCAACAAGCTTGGAGAAGACCGGTGAGCACTGCAAAACGTTGATGTCGTTGTTGGATCCCGACATACCAAAGGAGTGCCAAATCCAGAGATCATGGGTAGCCACTGCCTCAAGTATCACAGTGCAGCCTTTTTGTGACCCTTGTACATTTCCTGCCAGGCAAACGGACAGTTCTTCCATTTCCAATGCATGCAGTCAATGCTTCCAAGCATCCCCGGAAATCCTCGAGCTTCATTGACAGCGAGGATCTTAGCAGTGTCTTCGACAGTCGGTGATCTCAAGTAGAAGTCCCCGAACACTGCTATCACCGCCCTGCAGAACCGGTAGAAACAATCAAGGGCGGTGGACTCCGTCATCCGAAGATAGTCATCTGTAGAATCACCAGGAGCTCCATATGCCAACATCCGCATAGCCACCGTGCACTTTTGGAGGGCGGAAAACCCTACCATGCCGGTGCAATCCAACATGCATCTGAAATAGGAGTCGTAGTCTCGAAGGGCATACACAATTATCAGGAAGAGCTTCCGGCTCATCCTGAAATGACGCCTGAAAACAGCCTCACCGTGCAATGGATCGTCGGCGAAGTAGTCGGCGTAGAGCATGCAGTACCCCTCCATTCGCTGCCTCGGCTTGCACTTCCGGCGACCTGGTGCCGACCCACCATGGCGACCAATGATAGACTCGGCGTACAAGCCGAACAGGCAAGCGAGGATGAGCAGGTGCTCCTCGTCTTGGGCGGCGGCAACCGTTTCTTCTTCAAGAAGCTCGGAGAACATTTGCTCCTCCTCCTCGTCGGAGTCCATGTCCGGCCAGGCAGTTGGACGAACACCTGCCGGGCATGTCGACGAGGAGCGACGCGAGGGAGCTGCCCGGCGGCGGAAAATAGGCAGAGGGTGATGGCGCGTGATGCACACTTCCGTTGGGAACCCCAAGAGGAAGGTGTGATGCGCACAGCAGTAAGTTTTCCCTCAGAAAGAAACCAAGATTATCGAACCAGTAGGAGATGAAGGCCACGTGAAGGTTGTTGGTGGAGGAGTGTAGTGCGGCGCAACACCAGGGATTCCGGCGCCAACGTGGAACCTGCACAACACAATCAAAATACTTTGCCCCAACTTAACAGAGTGAGGTTGTCAATCTCACCGGCTTGCTGTAAACAAAGGATTAAACGTATGGTGTGGAGAATGATGTTTGTTTGCGAAGAACAACAGAGAACAGAGATTGCAGAAGATTGTATTTCAGATGTAAAAGAATGGACCGGGGTTCACAGTTCACTAGTGGTGTCTCTCCAATAAGATAAATAGCATGTTGGGTGAACAAATTACAGTTAGACAATTGACAAATAGAGATGCATATACATATCATGATGACTACTATGATATTTACTTAGGGCATTACGACAAAGAACATAGACCGCTATCCAGCATGCATCTATGCCTAAAAAGTCCACCTTCGGGTTAGCATCCGCACCCCTTCCAGTATTAAGTTGCAAACAACAGATAATTACATTACGTAATGTGCGTAATGTAATCAATACAAATATCCTTAGACAAAGCATCGATGTTTTATCCCTAGTGGCAACAACACATCCATAACCTTAGAACTTTTTGTCACTGTCCCAGGTTCAATGGAGGCATGAACCCACTATCGAGCATAAATACTCCCTCTTGGAGTTACAAGTATCAACTTGGCCAGAGCCTCTACTAGCAACGGAGAGCATGCAAGATCATAAACAACACATATATGATAGATCAATAATCAACTTGACATAGTATTCAATATTCATCGGATCCCAACAAACACAACATGTAGCATTACAAATAGACGATCTTGATCATGATAGGCAGCTCACAAGATCTAAACATGATATCACAAGAGGAGAAGACAACCATCTAGCTACTGCTATGGACCCATAGTCCAAGGATGAACTACTCACGCATCAGTCCAAAGGCGGGCATGATGATGTAGAGTCCTCCGGTGATGATTACCCTCTCCGGCAGGGTGCCGGAGGCGATCTCCTGAATCCCCCGAGATGGGATTGGCGGTGGCGGCGTCACAGTAACTTTTCTCGTATCGTGGCTCTCGGTGATAGGGTTTTCACGACGGAGAGAATATATAGGCGAAGGGGCAGAGTCGGGGGACGCTCGAGGGGCCCACCCCATAGGGCGGCGCGGCCAGGGGTGGGGCCGCGCCCCCCTAGGGTGTGGCCGCCTCGTCGCCCCTCTTCGGACTTCTGGAAGGCTCCGTGCAAAATAAGACTGTGTGCTTTTGTTTCGTCCAATTCCGAGAATATTTTCTGTGTAGGATTTCTGAAACCAAAAACAGCAGAAAACAGGAACTGGCGCTTCGGCATCTTGTTAATAGGTTAGTGCCGGAAAATGCATCAAAAAGATGTAAAGTGTATATAAAACATGTGAGTATTGTCATATAACTAGCATGAAACATAAGAAATTATAGATACGTTTGAGACGTATCAAGCATCCCCAAGCTTAGTTCCTACTCGCCCTCGAGTAGGTAAACGATAACAAGGATAATTTCTGAAGTGACATGCTACTATCATAATATTGATCAATACAATTGTAAAGCATATGAAGTGAATGAAGTGATTCGAAGCAATAGTCTATAGTTTTGCTAACAAAAAGATAATGACTAAACAACTGAATTATATAGCAAAGACTTTTCATGAATAGTACTTTCAAGACAAGCATCAATAAGTCTTGCATAAGAGTTAACTCATAAAGCAATAGATTCTTAATAGAAGGTTTTGAAGCAACACAAAGGATGATTAAAGTTTCAGCAATTGCTTTCAACTTGTAACATGTATATCTCATGGATAGTTGTCAACATAAAGCAATATAACAAGTGCAATAGGTAAACATGTAAGAATCAATGCACACAGTTGACACAAGTGTTTGCTTCTAAGATAGAAAGAAGTAGGTAAACTGACTCAACATAAAGTAAAAGAAAGGCCCTTCGCAGAGGGAAGCATGGATTACTCATGTGCTAGAGCTTTTTATTTTGAAAACATGGAAACAATTTTGTCAGCGGTAGTAATAATTCACATGTGTTATGCATAAAACATCCTATAAGTTGCAAGCCTCATGCATCGAATACCAATAGTGCTTGCACCTTGTCCTAATTAGCTCGGACTTCCATGGATTATCATTGCATTACATATGTTTCAACCAAGTGTCACAAAGGGGTACCTCTATGCCACCTGTACAAAGGTCCAAGGAGATAGATCGCATTTTATTTCTCAGTTTTGATAGATCTCAACTTGAGGACATCCATACCGAGACAACATAGAAAACAGATAATGGACTCCTCTTTAATGCTTAAGCATTCAACAACAGATAATATTCTCATAAGAGATTGAGGATTAATGTCCAAGCTGAAACTTCCACCATGATACATGGCTTTGGTTGGCGGCCCAATGTTCTTCTCTAACAATATGCATACTCAAACCATTTAATCATGATAAATCACCCTTACTTCAGACAAGACGAAGATGCATAGCAACTCACATGATATTCAACAAAGGTGTAAAAAGTTGATGGCGTCCCCAGAAACATGGTTACCGCTCAACAAGCAACTTATAAGAAATAAGATACATAAGCGACATATTCATCACCACAATAGTTTTTAAGCTATTTTCCCATGAGCTATGTATTGCAAAGACAAGGAATGAAATTTTAAAGGTAGCACGCAAGCAATTTACTTTGGAATGGCAGAGAAATACCACATATAGGTAGTTATGGTGGACACAAATGGCATGAGTTTTGGCTCAAGGTTTTTGGATGCACGAGAAGCATTTCCTCGGTACAAGGCTTTGGCTAGCAAGGTTGTTTGAAGCAAACACAAGTATGAACCGGTACAGCAAAACTTACATAAGAACATATTGCAAGCATTATAAGACTCTACACTGTCTCCTTGTTGCTCAAACACTTTTACCAGAAAATATCTAGACTGTAGAGAGATCAATCATGCAATCCAAATTTCAACAAACTCTACGGTAGTTCTCCACAAATAGATTTAAACTACATGGTGCAAAAGCTTAAACATGATCTATGAGAGCTCAAAAAAATTGCCAAGTATCAAATTATTCAAGACCATATACCATTTACCACATGAAGCATTTTCTGTTTCCAACCAAATAGCAATCAACGAAGCGGTTTTCAACCTTCGCCATGAACATTAAAGTAGAACTAAGAACACAAGTGTTCATATGAAACAGCGGAGCGTGTCTCTCTCCCACACAAGGAATGCTAGGATCCGAATTTATTCAAACGAAAACAAAAACAAAAACAAACAGACGCTCCAAGTAAAGAACATAAGATGTGACGGAATAAAAATATAGTTTCACTAGAGGTGACCTGATAAGTTGTCGATGAAGAAGGGGATGCCTTGGGCATCCCCAAGCTTAGATGCTTGAGTCTTCTTGAAATATGCGGGGATGAACCACGGGGCATCCCCAAGCTTAGACTTTTCACTCTTCTTGATCATATTATATCATCCTCCTCTCTTGACCCTTGAAAACTTCCTCCACACCAAACTCAAAACAAACTCATTAGAGGGTTAGTGCATAATCAAAAATTCACATGTTCAGAGATGACACAATCATTTCTAACACTTCTGGACATTACCCAAAGCTACTGAAAGTTAATGGGACAAAGAAATCCATTCAAACACAGTAAATGAGGCAATGTGAAATAAAAGGCAGAATCTGTCAAAACAGAACAGTTCGTAAAGACGAATTTTTTCGAGGCACTTAACAGGCTCAGATGAAAAAGCTCAAATTGAATGAAAGTTACATATCTGAGGATCACGCATGAATTTTTTCAGCATTTTACGAGTTTCCTACAGAGAGATCTACTCAAATTCGTGACAGGTAAAAATCTGTTTCTGCGCAGAAATCCAAATCTAGTATCAACTTTACTATCAAAGACTTTACTTGGCACACCAATGCAATAAAGTAAAGATAAGGAGAGGTTGCTACAGTAGTAACAACTTCCAAGACACAACAAAACAGTAGTAAAATAAAAACATGGGTTATCTCCCAAGAAGTGCTTTCTTTATAGCCATTAAGGTGGGCTCGGTAATTTTAATGATGCTCTCGCAAGAAATAAGAGTTGAAGCAAAAGAGAGCATCAAAAGCAAATAAGAAACACTTTTAAGTCTAACCCACTTCCTATGAAAAGAAATCTTTTAAATAAACAAGTCATGTAAGCATAATGCAATAAGCATAAGAAAACAAGACAAGCGCAACTTCAAGATTTTAAGCAAAAAAAAAAGAGGTGTTTTAGTAACATGAAAATCCCTACAACCATATTGTCCTCTCTCATAAATATTTTCAGTAGCATCATGAACAAACTCAACAATATAACTATCACATGAAACATTCTTATCATGAGCTACATGCATAAAATTATTACTCTCTGATGTCTACGGGTGCTTCTATTCTTGTAGACAGTGTTGGGCCTCCAAGAGCAGAGGTTTGTAGAACAGCAGCAAGTTTCCCTTAAGTGGATCACCCAAGGTTTATCGAACTCAGGGAGGAAGAGGACAAAGATATCCCTCTCATGCAACCCTGCAACCACAAAGCAAGAAGTCTCTTGTGTCCCCAACACACCTAATAGGTGCACTAGTTCGACGAAGAGATAGTGAAATACAAGTGGTATGAATGAATATAAGCAGTAGTAACGGCGCCAGAAAAGTGCTTGCTGGCGTGCAGATGATGGTAGTAATATTGTAGGAAGTAAAGATGCAGTAAAACAGTAAACAAGCAGCGATAGCAGTATTTAGGAACAAGGCCTAGGGATCATACTTTCACTAGTGGACACTCTCAACATTGATCACATAACAGAATAAATAAATAGATGCTAGACTCTACACCCTCTTGTTGGATGATGAACACCACTAACTCGTGTAGGATTACACGAACCCTCAATGCCGGAGTTAACAAGCTCCACAATATTCAATGTTCATATTTAAATAACCTTAGAGTGCATAACATATCAACATAACCAAACCAAGTACTAACATAGCATGCACCCTGTCACCTTCACACTACGAAAGGAGGAATAGATCACATCAATACTATCATAGCAATAGTTAACTTCATAATCTACAAGAGATCACAATCATAGCCTACGCCAAGTACTACACGATGCACACACTGTCACCATTACACCGTGCAGGAGGAATAAACTACTTTAATAACATCACTAGAGTAGGACACAGATAAATTGTGATACAAAACACATTGCAATCATAAAGAGATATAAATAAGCACTTCACTATGCTACTCTGAATTACTCTCTGGCAAGATAACGAACACTAATTCATCATGTAGGCAAACCTTAAAGATGCATTCCCAAGTACTAATGAACACCCCACGCTTGTCACTTTGAGCATTCACAGGAGGTACTAACACACCACAATTTCATAGAGACATCCAACTCAAATCGTAACTCGGTGAATAAGTATTCGTGAAATATAGCCTAAGAGACCCACACGGTGCACACACTCGTCACCTTTACACACGTGGGACAAGGAGTCTCCGGAGATCACATAAGTAAAATCCACTTGACTAGCATAATGACATCTAGATTACAAGCATCATCATATGAATCTCAATCATGTAAGGCAGCTCATGAGATTATTGTATTGAAGCACATAGGAGAGAGATTAACCACATAGCTACCGGTACAGCCCCGAGCCTCGATGGAGAACTACTCCCTCCTCATGGGAGACGAGCAGCGTTGATGGAGATGGCGGTGGTGTCGATGGAGGAGCCTTCCGGGGCACTTCCCCGTCCCGGCGGCGTGCCGGAACAGAGACTCCTGTCCCCCAGATCTTGGCTTCGCGATGGCGGCAGCTCTGGAAGGTTTTCTCTGGTTTCGTCGAACGTGTCGAGGTTTTTAGGTCAGGGACCTTTATGTAGGCGAAGAGGCGGAGTCGGGGGGTCGACGAGGCGACGACACACTAGGGGGGCGCGCCCCCCACTAGGGCCGCGCCGGCCTGTCATGTGGGGGCCCAGTGGCCCCCCTCTGGCGACTCTCGGGTGTTCTGGAAGCTTCGTGGAAAAATAGGATGCTGGGTGTTGATTTCGTCCGATTCCGAGAATATTTCCTTACTAGGATTTCTGGAACCAACAACAGCAAAAAACAGGAACTAGCCCTTCGGCATCTCGTCAATAGGTTAGTTCCGGAAAATGCATAAATATGACATATAATGTGTATAAAACATGTAGATATCATCAATAATGTGGCATGGAACATAAGAAATTATCGATACGTCGGAGACGTATCAGCATCCCCAAGCTTAGTTCTCGCTCGTCCCGAGCAGAGTAAACGATAACAAAGATAATTTCTGGAGTGACATGCCATCATAACCTTGATCATACTATTGTAAGCATATGTAATGAATGCAGCGATCAAAACAATGGTAATGACATGAGTAAACAAATGAATCATAAAGCAAAGACTTTTCATGAATAGTACTTTCGAGACAAGCATCAATAAGTCTTGCATAAGAGTTAACTCATAAAGCAATAAATTCATAGTAAAGGTATTGAAGCAACACAAAGGAAGATTAAGTTTCAGCGGTTGCTTTCAACTTATAACATGTATATCTCATGGATATTGTCAATGCAAAGTAATATAACAAGTGCAATATGCAAGTATGTAGGAATCAATGCACAGTTCACACAAGTGTTTGCTTCTTGAGGTGGAGAGAAATAGGCGAACTGACTCAACAAAAAGGTAAAAGAAAGGCCCTTCGCGGAGGAAGCATTGATTGCTATATTTGTGCTAGAGCTTTGGTTTTGAAAACATAAAGAGAGCATGCAAATAAAGTTTTGAGAGGTGTTTGTTGTTGTCAACGAATGGTAGCGGGTACTCTAACTACCTTATCAACCAGACTTTCAAGAGCGGCTCCCATGAAGGACGTTATCTCTACCGAGCAAGGTAGATCATCCCTCTTCTCTTTTGTTTACACATGTACTTTAGTTTAGTTTTTCTTTATTTATGGATGACACTCCTCCCAACCTTTTGCTTACACAAGCCATGGCTAACCGAATCCTCGGGTGCCTTCCAACATTCACATACCATGGAGGAGTGTCTATTTGCAAAATTAAGTTGCTTACCGATAGATCGGAGCAAAACATGTGAAGAGAATTATTAATGCAAGTTAATTAATTGGGGCTGGGCACCCCATTGCCGACTCTTTTTGCAAAATTATTGGATAAGCGGATGAAGCCACTAGTCCATTGTGAAAGTCTCGTCCGAATTAAATGACAAGATCGAAAGATAAACACCACATACTTCCTCATGAGCTATAAAACATTGACACAAATAAGAGGTGATAAATTCTGAATTATTTAAAGGTAGCACTCAAGCAATTTACTTTGGAATGGCGGAGAAATACCATGTAGTAGGTAGGTATGGTGGACACAAATGGCATAGTGGTTGGCTCAAGGATTTTGGATGCATGAGAAGTATTCCCTCTCGATACAAGGCTTAGGCTAGCAAAGTTATTTGAAACAAACACAAGGATGAACCGGTGCAGCAAAACTTACATAAAAGACATATTGTAAACATTATAAGACTCTACACCGTCTTCCTTGTTGTTCAAACTCTTTACTAGAAATTATCTAGACCTTAGAGAGACCAATTATGCAACCCAAATTTTAGCAAGCTCTATGTATTTCTTCAATAATAGGTGCAAAGTATATGATGCAAGAGCTTAAACATAAGCACAACAATTGCCAAGTATCAAATTATCCAAGACATTTTATCAATTACTACATGTAGCATTTCCCGTTTCCAACCATATAACAATTAACGAAGAAGATTCAACCTTCGCCATGAACATTAAAAGCTAAGAACACATGTGTTCATATGAACCAGCGGAGCGTGTCTCTCTCCCACACAAGCATTTATTCAAACAAAAACACAAACAAAAGCACACACGTACCCTCCAAGTAAAGTACATAAGATGTGACCGAATAAAAATATAGTTTCAAGAAAAGAAACCTCGATAAGTTGTCGATGAAGAAGGGGATGCCTTGGGCATCCCCAAGCTTAGACGCTTGAGTCTTCTTGAAATATGCAGGGATGAACCACCGGG
>NC_061510.1:391032283-391093106 GCF_022539505.1 Lolium rigidum
CTCGATGGAGAACTACTCCCTCCTCATGGGAGACAGAGCAGCGTTGATGGAGATGGCGGTGGTGTCGATGGAGGAGCCTTCCGGGGCACTTCCCCGTCCCGGCGGCGTGCCGGAACGAGACTCCTGTCCCCCGGATCTTGGCTTCGCGATGGCGGCGGCTCGGGAAGGTTTTCTACGTGGTTTCGTCGAACGTGTCGAGGGTTTTAGGTCAGGGACCTTTATATAGGCGAAGAGGCGGAGTCGGAGGGTCGACGAGGCGACGACACACTAGGGGGGCGCACCCCCCCTAGGCCGCGCCGGCCTGTCATCTGGGGGCCCATTGGCCCTCCTCTGGCGGCTCTCGGGTGTTCTGGAAGCTTCGTGGAAAAATAGGATGCTGGGCGTTGATTTCGTCCGATTCCGAGAATATTTCCTTACTAGGATTTCTGGAACCAAAAACAGCAAAAAACGGGAACTAGCCCTTCGGCATCTCGTCAATAGGTTAGTTCCGGAAAATGCATAAATAATGACATATAATGTGTATAAAACATGTAGATATCATCAATAATGTGGCATGGAACATAAGAAATTATCGATACGTCGGAGACGTATCAGCATCCCCAAGCTTAGTTCTCGCTCGTCCCGAGCGGGTAAACGATAACAAAGATAATTTCGGAGTGACATGCCATCATAACCTTGATCATACTATTGTAAGCATATGTAATGAATGCAGCGATCAAAACAATGGTAATGACATGAGTAAACAAATGAATCATAAAGCAAAGACTTTTCATGAATAGTACTTTCGAGACAAGCATCAATAAGTCTTGCATAAGAGTTAACTCATAAAGCAATAAATTCATAGTAAAGGTATTGAAGCAACACAAAGGAAGATTAAGTTTCAGCGGTTGCTTTCAACTTATAACATGTATATCTCATGGATATTGTCAATGCAAAGTAATATAACAAGTGCAATATGCAAGTATGTAGGAATCAATGCACAGTTCACACAAGTGTTTGCTTCTTGAGGTGGAGAGAAATAGGCGAACTGACTCAACAAAAAGGTAAAAGAAAGGCCCTTCGCAGAGGGAAGCATTGATTGCTATATTTGTGCTAGAGCTTTGGTTTTGAAAACATAAAGAGAGCATGCAAATAAAGTTTTGAGAGGTGTTTGTTGTTGTCAACGAATGGTAGCGGGTACTCTAACTACCTTATCAACCAGACTTTCAAGAGCGGCTCCCATGAAGGACGTTATCTCTACCAGCAAGGTAGATCATCCCTCTTCTCTTTTGTTTACACATGTACTTTAGTTTAGTTTTTCTTTATTTATGGATGACACTCCTCCCAACCTTTTGCTTACACAAGCCATGGCTAACCGAATCCTCGGGTGCCTTCCAACATTCACATACCATGGAGGAGTGTCTATTTGCAAAATTAAGTTGCTTACTGATAGATCAGAGCAAAACATGTGAAGAGAATTATTAATGCAAGTTAATTAATTGGGGCTGGGCACCCCATTGCCAGCTCTTTTTGCAAAATTATTGGATAAGCGGATGAAGCCACTAGTCCATTGTGAAAGTCTGTCCGAATTAAATGACAAGATCGAAAGATAAACACCACATACTTCCTCATGAGCTATAAAACATTGACACAAATAAGAGGTGATAAATTCTGAATTATTTAAAGGTAGCACTCAAGCAATTTACTTTGGAATGGCGGAGAAATACCATGTAGTAGGTAGGTATGGTGGACACAAATGGCATAGTGGTTGGCTCAAGGATTTTGGATGCATGAGAAGTATTCCCTCTCGATACAAGGCTTAGGCTAGCAAAGTTATTTGAAACAAACACAAGGATGAACCGGTGCAGCAAAACTTACATAAAAGACATATTGTAAACATTATAAGACTCTACACCGTCTTCCTTGTTGTTCAAACTCTTTACTAGAAATTATCTAGACCTTAGAGAGACCAATTATGCAACCCAAATTTTAGCAAGCTCTATGTATTTCTTCAATAATAGGTGCAAAGTATATGATGCAAGAGCTTAAACATAAGCACAACAATTGCCAAGTATCAAATTATCCAAGACATTTTATCAATTACTACATGTAGCATTTCCCGTTTCCAACCATATAACAATTAACGAAGAAGATTCAACCTTCGCCATGAACATTAAAAGCTAAGAACACATGTGTTCATATGAACCAGCGGAGCGTGTCTCTCTCCCACACAAGCATTTATTCAAACAAAAACACAAACAAAAGCACACAGACCCTCCAAGTAAAGTACATAAGATGTGACTGAATAAAAATATAGTTTCAAGAAAAGAAACCTGATAAGTTGTCGATGAAGAAGGGGATGCCTTGGGCATCCCCAAGCTTAGACGCTTGAGTCTTCTTGAAATATGCAGGGATGAACCACCGGGGCATCCCCAAGCTTAGACTTTTCACTCTTCTTGATCATAGTATATCATCCTCCTCTCTTGACCCTTGAAAACTTCCTCCACACCAAACTCAAAGCAAACTCATTAGAGGGTTAGTGCATAATCAAAAACTCACATGTTCAGAGGTGACACAATCATTCTTAACACTTCGGACATTGCACAAAGCTACTTGGACATTAATGGATCAAAGAAATTCATCCAACATAGCAAAAGAGGCAATGCGAAATAAAAGGCAGAATCTGTCAAAACAGAACAGTCCGTAAAGACGAATTTTAAAGTGGCACCAGACTTGCTCGGATGAAAATGCCCAAATTGAATGAAAGTTGCGTACATATCCGAGGATCACGCACGTAAATTGGCAGATTTTTCTGAGTTACCTACAGAGAATTCTGCCCAGATTCGTGACAGCAAGAAATCTGTTTCTGCGCGATAATCCAAATCTAGTATGAACCTTACTATCAAAGACTTTACTTGGCACAACAATGCAACAAAACTAAGATAAGGAGAGGTTGCTACAGTAGTAACAACTTCCAAGACTCAAATATAAAACAAAAGTACTGTAGCAAAATAAACACATGGGTTATCTCCCAAGAAGTTCTTTCTTTATAGCCATTAAGATAGGCTCAGCAATTTTAATGATGCTCGCGCAAGAAATAGTATTTGAAGCAAAAGAGAGCATCAAGAGGCAAATTTAAAACAAATTTAAGCCTAACATGCTTCCTATGAAAAGGAATCTTGTACACAAATGAATTCATGAAGAACAAAGTGACAAGCATAAGAGGATAAAACAAGAGTAACTTCACAATTCTCAACATAAAGAGGGGAAACTTAACATTATTAAGATGTATACAACCATGTTTCCCTCTCTCATAATAACTTTCAGTAGTGTCATGAACAAATTCAACAATATAAGTATCACATAAAACATCTTTATTCACATGCATAAAAGTATCATTACCCTCCACATAAGCATAGTCAATTTTATTGGTAATAGTGGGAGCAAATTCAACAAAGTAGCTATCATTATTATTCTCATCATCAAATATAGGAGGCATATTGTAATCATAATTAAATTTATCCTCCATAACAGGCGGTACTAAAAGACTACTATCATTATAATCATCATAAATAGGAGGCAAAGTATCATCAAAGTAAATTTTCTCCTCAATGCTTGGGGGACTAAAAATATCATGCTCATCAAAGCCAGCTTCCCCAAGCTTAGAATTTTCCATATCATTAGCAACAATGGTGTTCAAAGCGTTCATACTAATATGTTCCATAGGTTTTTTAATTTTCGCATCAAACCATCCATGTCTTAAATCAGGAAATAGAATAAGAAGCTCATTGTTGTCCATTATGCCTAACTAGTGTAAACAAGAAACAAAAAGATGCAATTGCAGGATCTAAAGGAAATAGCTTCGAGCGAGACACACAACGGCAACAGAAAAGTACTTTACTCAGGGACCGGAGTATGAGTGCCTTTTACCTTTCCCTCCCGGCAACGGCGCCGGAAAATAGCTTGATGTCTACGGGTGCTTCTATTCTTGTAGACAAGTGTTGGGCCTCCAAGAGCAGAGGTTTGTAGAACATCGGCAAGTTTCCCTTAAGTGGATCACCCAAGGTTTATCGAACTCAGGGAGGAAGAGGACAAAGATATCCCTCTCATGCAACCCTGCAACCACAAAGCAAGAAGTCTCTTGTGTCCCCAACACACCTAATAGGTGCACTAGTTCGGCGAAGAGATAGTGAAATACAAGTGGTATGAATGAATATGAGCGAGTAGTAACGGCGCCGGAAAAGTGCTTGTCTGGCGTGCGGATGATGGTAGTAATATTGTAGGAAGTAAAGATGCGAGTAAAACGATGAAACAAGCGGCGATAGCGATATTTAGGAACAAGGCCTAGGGATCATACTTTCACTAGTGGACACTCTCAACATTGATCACATAACAGAATAAATAAATAGATGCTAGACTCTACACCCTCTTGTTGGATGATGAACACCACTAACTATGTAGGATTACACGAACCCTCAATGCCGGAGTTAACAAGCTCCACAATATTCAATGTTCATATTTAAATAACCTTAGAGTGCATAACAGATCAACATAACCAAACCAAGTACTAACATAGCATGCACACTCGTCACCTTCACACTACGAAAGGAGGAATAGATCACATCAATACTATCATAGCAATAGTTAACTTCATAATCTACAAGAGATCACAATCATAGCCTACGCCAAGTACTACACGATGCACACACTCGTCACCATTACACCGTGCGGGAGGAATAAACTACTTTAATAACATCACTAGAGTAGGACACAGATAAATTGTGATACAAAACACATTGCAATCATAAAGAGATATAAATAAGCACTTCACTATGCTACTCTGAATTACTCTCTGGCAAGATAACAAACACTAATTCATCATGTAGGCAAACCTTAAAGATGCATTCCCAAGTACTAATGAACACCCCACGCTGTCACTTTGAGCATTCACAGGAGGTACTAACACACCACAATTTCATAGAGACATCCAACTCAAATCATAACTCAGTGAATAAGTATTCTGTGAAATATAGCCTAAGAGACCCACACGGTGCACACACTCGTCACCTTTACACACGTGGGACAAGGAGTCTCCGGAGATCACATAAGTAAAATCCACTTGACTAGCATAATGACATCTAGATTACAAGCATCATCATATGAATCTCAATCATGTAAGGCAGCTCATGAGATTATTGTATTGAAGCACATAGGAGAGAGATTAACCACATAGCTACCGGTACAGCCCCGAGCCTCGATGGAGAACTACTCCCTCCTCATGGGAGACAGCAGCGTTGATGGAGATGGTGGTGGTGTCGATGGAGGAGCCTTCCGAGGGCACTTCCCCGTCCCGGCGTGCCGGAACGGAGACTCCTGTCCCCCGGATCTTGGCTTCGCGATGGCGGCGGCTCTGGAAGGTTTTCTCTGGTTTCGTCGAACGTGTCGAGGTTTTTAGGTCAGGGACCTTTATATAGGTGAAGAGGCGGAGTCGGTGGGTCGACGAGGCGACGACACACTAGGGGGGCGCCCCCCCCTAGGGCCGCGCCGGTCTGTCATCTGGGGGCCCAGTGGGCCCCCTCTGGCGACTCTCGGGTGTTCTGGAAGCTTCGTGGAAAAATAGGATGCTGGGCGTTGATTTCGTCCGATTCCGAGAATATTTCCTTACTAGGATTTCTGGAACCAAAAACAGCAGAAAACGAGAACCGGCCCTTCGGCATCTCGTCAATAGGTTAGTTCCGGAAAATGCATAAATATGACATATAATGTGTATAAACCATGTAGATATCATCAATAATGTGGCATGGAACATAAGAAATTATCGATACGTCGGAGACGTATCACTCTCCACATAAGCATAGTCATTACTATTAATTGTAGTGGGAGAAAATTCAATAAGATAGCTATCATTATTATTCTCATCACCATAATCATCATATATAGGAGGCATATTGTAATTATAATTAATTTTCTCCTCAATAGTAGGTGGACTGAAAATATGATAGTCATCATTGTAATCATCATATATAGGAGGTAAACTATCATCAAAGTAAATTTTCTCCTCTATGCTTGGGGGACTAAAAATATCATGCTCCTCAAAACCAGCTTCCCCAAGCTTAGAATTTTCCATAGCATTAGCAACAATGGTGTTCAAAGCATTCATACTAATAACATTGCTATTAGCATGCATATAAAGTTCCATAGGTTTTTTTAATTTTCTCTTCAAACACCTCATGTCCTAACTCAAGATAAATACTATAAAGATCTCTAATATTTTTGTTGTTTTCCATTAAGCCTAACTAGTGAAGTCACTCAACTTAGTGTTCTCAGGAGTATTCATTTTAGCAATAAGCAAAACCGAATTAAATAAAGTAAAACAAGTAACTAATTTTTTTGTGTTTTTGATATAAAGAAAGCAAACAAAACAGAAAATAAAATAAAGCAAGACAATAAACAAAGTAAAGAGATTGGATGTGAGAGACTCCCCTTGTAGCGTGTCTTGATCTCCCCGGCAACGGCGCCAGAAAATAGTCTTGATGGCGCGTGATGCACACGTCCGTTGGGAACCCCAAGTGGAAGGTGTGATGCGCACAGCAGTAAGTTTTCCCTCAGAAAGAAACCAAGGTTATCGAATCAGTAGGAGATGAATGCCACGTGTGAAGGTTGTTGGTGGAGGAGTGTAGTGCGGCGCAACACCAGGGATTCCGGCGCCAACGTGGAACCTGCACAACACAATCAAAATACTTTGCCCCAACTTAACAGTGAGGTTGTCAATCTCACCAGCTTGTTGTAAACAAAGGATTAAACGTATGGTGTGGAGAATGATGTTTGTTTGCGAAGAACAACAGAGAACAGAGATTGCAGTAGATTGTATTTCAGATGTAAAAGAATGAACCGGGGTCCACAGTTCACTAGTGGTGTCTCTCCAATAAGATAAATAGTATGTTGGGTGAACAAATTACGGTTGGGCAATTGACAAATAGAGATGCATATACATATCATGATGACTACTATGAGATTTACTTAGGGCATTACGACAAAGAACATAGACCGCTATCCAAGCATGCATCTATGCCTAAAAAGTCCACCTTCGGGTTAGCATCCGCACCCCTTCCAAGTATTAAGTTGCAAACAACGGACAATTGCATTAAGTATTGTGCGTAATGTAATCAATACAAATATCCTTAGACAAAGCATCGATGTTTTATCCCTAGTGGCAACAACACATCCATAACCTTAGAACTTTCACGTCATCGTCCCGCATTCAATGGAGGCATGAACCCACTATCGAGCATAAATACTCCCTCTTGGAGTTACAAGTATCAACTTGGCCAGAGCCTCTACTAGCAACGGAGAGCATGCAAGATCATAAACAACACATATATGATAAATCAATAATCAAATTGACATAGTATTCAATATTCATCGGATCCCAACAAACACAACATGTAGCATTACAAATAGACGATCTTGATCATGATAGGCAGCTCACAAGATCTAAACATGATAGCACAAGAGGAGAAGACAACCATCTAGCTACTGCAATGGACCCATAGTCCAAGGATGAACTACTCACGCATCAGTCCGGAGGCGGGCATGATGATGTAGAGTCCTCCGGTGATGATTCCCCTCTCCGGCAGGGTGCCGGAGGCGATCTCCTGAATCCCGCAAGATGGGATTGGCGGCGGCGGCGTCACAGTAACTTTTCTCGTATCGTGGCTCTCGGTGATAGGTGATACGTCTCAAACGTTCTATAATTTCATATGTTCCATGCTAGTTTTATGACAATACTCACATGTTTTACATACACTTTATATCATTTTGATGCATTTTCCGGCACTAACCTATTAACAAGATGCCGAAGCGCCGGTTCTCGTTTTCTCGCTGTTTTTGGTTTCGAAATTCTACACAGGAAATATTCTCGGAATTGGACGAAACAAAAGCCCACGGCCCTATTTTCCACGGAGTCTTCCCGTAACACCAAAGAGGAGTCAAGGAAGGGCAGCAGGGGACCCACACCATATGGCGGCGCGGGTGGCCCCCTGGCCGCGCCGACCTATGGGGAGGGAGCCCCTGGCTCCCCCGACGCTGCCCCTTCGCCTATATATTCCTTCCGTCGCGAAAACCCTAAAACATCCAGTCATATTCCACGAAGAGTTCCGTAGCCGCTGCCATCGCGAAGCCAAGTTCGGGGGACAGAAGTCTCTGTTCCGGCACGTCGCCGGGATGGGGAATTGCCCCCGAAATCCATCTCCATCGACTCCACCGCCATCTTCATCGCCGTTGCTGTCTCCCATGATGAGGAGGGAGTAGTTCTCCCCCGAGGCTGAGGGTGTTGGAGATATGCCCAAGAGGCAATAATAAAAGTGGTTATTATATATCTTTAAGTTTATGATAAATGTTTATATACCATGCTATAATTGTATTAACCGAAACATTAGTACATGTGTGATATGTAGACAACAAGAAGTCCCTAGTATGCCTCTTAAACTAGCTTGTTGATTACTGGATGATTAGTTTCATAATCATGAACATTGGATGTTATTAATAACAAGGTTATATCATTATATGAATGATGTAATGGACACACCCAATTAAGCGTAGCATAAGATCTCGTCATTAAGTTATTTGCTATAAGCTTTCGATACATAGTTACCTAGTCCTTATGACCATGAGATCATGTAAATCACTTATACCGGAAAGGTACTTTGATTACACCAAACGCCACTCGCGTAAATGGGTGGTTATAAAGGTGGGATTAAGTATCCGGAAAGTATGAGTTGAGGCATATGGATCAACAGTGGGATTTGTCCATCCCGATGACGGATAGATATACTCTGGGCCCTCTCGGTGGAATGTCGTCTAATGTCTTGCAAGCATATGAATAAGTTCATAAGAGATCACATACCACGGTACGAGTAAAGAGTACTTGTCAGGAGACGAGGTTGAACA
This sequence comes from Lolium rigidum, assembly GCF_022539505.1. Classification (NCBI taxonomy): domain Eukaryota; kingdom Viridiplantae; phylum Streptophyta; class Magnoliopsida; order Poales; family Poaceae; genus Lolium; species Lolium rigidum. The sequence continues at coordinate 391,041,212 of NC_061510.1, forward strand.
AGGTATAGAGTGATACCGAAGATCAAACCTCGGACAAGTAAAATATCGCGTGACAAAGGGAATTGGTATTGTATGTGAATGGTTCATTCGATCACTAAAGTCATCGTTGAATATGTGGGAGCCATTATGGATCTCCAGATCCCGCTATTGGTTATTGGTCGGAGTGAGTACTCAACCATGTCCGCATAGTTCGCGAACCGTAGGGCGACACACTTAAAGTTGGATGTTGAAATGGTAGAACTTGAATATGAATGGAGTTCGAATATTTGTTCGGAGTCCCGGATGAGATCCCGGACATCACGAGGAGTTCCGGAATGGTCCGGAGAATAAGATTCATATATAGGATATCATTTTATGTGAATTAAAATGATGCGGAAGGTTCTATGGAAGGTTCTAGAAAAGTCCGGAAGAAACCACCAAGGAAGGTGGAGTCCCGGAGGGACTCCACCTCCATGGCCGGCCAACCCTAGTGGGGGAGGAGTCCCAAGTGGACACCCCCTATGGGGGCCGGCCACCCCCCCACATGGAAAGGGGGAATCCCACCCAAGTGGGATTCCCACCTTGGGTAGGTTTACCTATCACATGGAAGGTTTTGGGTTCGGGTCTTATTCGGAGACTTGTAGTCCAACACTTGGGGCTTCCACCTATATAATGAGGGGCCAAGGGGAGGGGGCCGGCCACCCCAAGACCACAACCCGGCCGCCCCTTGAGTGGCCGGCCACCCCCTCCCAAACCCTAGCCGCCCCTCTCCTCCATAGCTCCCGCGTGCTTTAGCGAAGCTCCACCGGAGTTCTCCACCGCCACCGACACCACGCCGTCGTGCTGTCGGATTCAAGAGGAGCTACTACTTCCGCTGCCCGCTGGAACGGGAGGTGGACGTCATCTTCATCAACAACCGAACGTGTGACCGATTACGGAGGTGCTGCCCGTTCGTGGCGCCGTGATCAAGATCTTCTACGCGCTTTTGCAAGCGGCAAGTGAACGTCTACCGCAGCAACAAGAGCCTCATCTTGTAGGCTTTGGAATCTCTTCAAGGGTGAGACTCGATAATCCCCTCGTTGCTACCGTCTTCTAGATTGCATCTTGGCTTGGATTTCGTGTTCGCGGTAGGAAATTTTTTGTTTTCTATGCAACGTTATCCTACAGAGGGCTCTACCGGTAGTTATGTGGTTCATCTCTCTCTCCCATGGTGTGATCTTTATGTGATCATAAGCTTTGTATCACTATTAATCTATGTGCTACTCTAGTGATGTTATTAAAGTAGTCTATTCCTCCTCCATGATGTAAAGTTGACAGTGTGTGCATCATGTAGTACTTGAAGTAGGTTATGATTGTAATCTCTTGTAGATTATGAAGTTAACTATTACTATGATAGTATTGATGTGATCTATTCCCCCTTTCATAGCTATTGTTGACAGTGTGTATGCTATGTTAGTACTCGGTCTAAATTGCAATGGTCTATGATGCACTCTAGAGGTTACTTTAATATGAACTCCGGATTCACTCTCCACGGTGTGACGGTGAGAGTGTGCGCATCGTGTGTGATTCCTTTATGAAGTTGTGGAGCTTGTTTACTCCGGCTTGGGGGTGCTCTTGTAGCCCTACACAATGAATGGTGTTTGTTATCCAACAAGAGAGTGTTTGAGATTAGCATTTATTTATTCAGTTATGTGATCATTGTTGAGAGTGTCCACTAGTGAAAGTATGATCCCTAGGCCTTGTTTCTAAGTATTGAAACACCATTTCCAACAAGTTCTGCTACATGTTCGCTTGCTGCCATTTTTATTTCAGATTGCAATTGCTACTTATAATCATCCATATTACTTGTATTTCACTATCTCTTCGCCGAACTAGTGCACCTATACATCTGACAAGTGTATTAGGTGTGTTGGGGACACAAGAGACTTCTTGTATCTTAATTGCAGGGTTGCTTGAGAGGGTGATGGCGTGTATTTCACACGTTCGTTGGGCAACCCCAAGAGGAAGGTATGATGCGCACAGCAGCAAGTTTTCCCTCAGAAAGAAACCAAGGTTTATCGAACCAGGAGGAGCCAAGAAGCACGTTGAAGGTTGATGGCGGCGGGATGTAGTGCGGCGCAACACCGGAGATTCCGGCGCCAACGTGGAACCTGCACAACACAACCAAAGTACTTTGCCCCAACGAAACGAGTGAGGTTGTCAATCTCACCGGCTTGCTCGTAACAAAGGATTAACCGTATTGTGTGGAAGATGATTGTTTGCGAGAGAAAACAGTAAAAACAAGTATTGTAGCAGATTTGTATTTCAGTATTAAAGAATGGACCGGGGTCCACAGTTCACTAGAGGTGTCTCTCCCATAAGATAAAAGCATGTTGGGTGAACAAATTACAGTCGGGCAATTGACAAATAGAGAGGGCATAACAATGCACATACATGACATGATAAGTATAGTGAGATTTAATTGGGCATTACGACAAAGTACATAGACCGCCATCCAACCGCATCTATGCCTAAAAAGTCCACCTTCAGGTTATCATCCGAACCCCCTCCAGTATTAAGTTGCTAAACAACAGACAATTGCATTAAGTATGGTGCGTAATGTAATCAACAACTACATCCTCGGACATAGCGCCAATGTTTTATCCCTAGTGGCAACAACACAACACAACCTTAGAACTTTCTCGTCACTCGTCCCGGTGTCAATGCGGCATGAACCCACTATCGAGCATAAGTACCCCCTCTTGGAGTTAAAAGTAAAAACTTGGCCGAGCCTCTACTAGAAACGGAGAGCATGCAAGATCATAAACAACACATGTATAATAACTTGATAATTAACATGACATGGTATTCTCTATCCATCGGATCCCGACAAACACAACATATAGAATTACGGATAGATGATCTTGATCATGTTAGGCAGCTCACAAGATCCAACAATGAAGCACAATGAGGAGAAGACAACCATCTAGCTACTGCTATGGACCCATAGTCCAGGGGTGAACTACTCACTCATCACTCCGGAGGCGACCATGGCGGTGTAGAGTCCTCCGGGAGATGAATCCCCTCTCCGGCAGGGTGCCGGAGGAGATCTCCGGAATCCCCCGAGATGGGATCGGCGGCGACGGCGTCTCGGTAAGGTTTTCCGTATCGTGGTTTTTCGCATCGGGGGTTTCGCGACGGAGGCTTTAAGTAGGCGGAAGGGCAGACTCGGGGGGCTAACGAGGGGCCCACACTATAGGTCGGCGCGGCCGGGGCTTGGGCCGCGCCGCCCTATAGCTTGGCCACCTCGTGGCCCCACTTCGTGTGTTCTTCGGTCTTCCGGAAGCTCCGTGGAAAAATAGGGCCCCGAGTCTTCGTTTCGTCCAATTCCGAGAATATTTCGTTACTAGGATTTCTGAAACCAAAAACAGCAGAAAACGTGAACCGGCACTTCGGCATCTTGTTAATAGGTTAGTTCCGGAAAATGCACGAATATGACATAAAGTGTGCATAAAACATGTAGGTATCATCAATAATATGGCATAGAACATAAGAAATTATCGATACGTCGGAGACGTATCAAGCATCCCCAAGCTTAGTTCTGCTCGTCCCGAGCAGGTAAAACGATAACAAAGATAATTTCTGAAATGATATGCCATCATAACCTTGATCATACTATTTGTAAACATATGTAGTGGATGCAGCGATCATAACAATGGTGATGACATGAGTAAACAAGTGAATCATAAAGCAAATACTTTTCATGAATAGTACTTCAAGACAAGTATTAATAAGTCTTGCATAAGAGTTAACTCATAAAGCAATAAATCAAAGTAAAGGTATTGAAGCAACACAAAGGAAGATTAAGTTTCAGCGGTTGCTTTCAACTTGTAACATGTATATCTCATGGATAATTGTCAACATAGAGTAATATAACAAGTGCAATATGCAAGTATGTAGGAATCAATGCACGGTTCACACAAGTGTTTGCTTCTTGAGGTGGAGAGAAATAGGTGAACCGACTCAACATAAAAGTAAAGAGAATGGTCCTTCAAAGAGGAAAGCATCGATTGCTATATTTGTGCTAGAGCTTTTATTTTGAAAACATGAAACAATTTTGTCAACGGTAGTAATAAAGCATATGAGTTATGAAAGTTATATCTTACAAGTTGCAAGTCTCATGCATAGTATACTAATAGTGCCCGCACCTTGTCCTAATTAACTTGGACTACCGGATCTTTGCAATGCACATGTTTTGACCAAGTGTCACAATGGGGTACCTCCATGCCGCCCGTACAAAGGTCTAAGGAGAAAGCTCGCATTTTGGATTTCTCGCTTTTGATTATTCTCAACTTAGACATCCATACCGGGACAACATGGACAACAGATAATGGACTCCTCTTTAATGCATAAGCATGTGGCAACAATTATTATTCTCATATGAGATTGAGGATATATGTCCAAACTGAAACTTCCACCATGAATCATGGCTTTAGTTAGCGGCCCAAAGTTCTTCTCTAACAACATGCATGCTCCAACCATGAAGGTGGTAGATCTCTCTTGCTTCGGACAAGACGGACATGCATAGCAACTCACATGATATCCAACAAAGAATAGTTGATGGCGTCCCCGTAAACATGGTTATCGCACAACAAGCAACTTAATAAGAGATAAAGTGCATAAGTACATATTCAATACTACAATAGTTTTTAAGCTATTTGTCCCATGAGCTATATATTGCAAAGGTGAATGATGGAATTTTAAAGGTAGCATTCAAGCAATTTACTTTGGAATGGCGGATAAATACCATGTAGTAGGTAGGTATGGTGGACACAAATGGCATAGTGGTTGGCTCAAGGATTTTGGATGCATGAGAAGTATTCCCTCTCGATACAAGGTTTAGGCTAGCAAGGTTATTTGAAACAAACACAAGGATGAACGGTACAGCAAAACTCACATAAAAGACATATGGTAAACATTATAAGACTCCATACCGTCTTCCTTGTTGTTCAAAACTCAATACTAGATGTTATCTAGACTCTAGAGAAACCAAATATGCAAACCAAATTAGCAAGCTCTAAGTATTTCTTCATTAATGGGTGCAAAGTATATGATGCAAGAGCTTAAACATGAGCACAACAATTGCCAAGTATCAAATTATCCAAGACATTTTAGAGTTACTACATGTATCATTTTCCAATTCCAACCATATAACAATTTAACGAAGAAGAAACTTCGCCATGAATACTATGAGTAGAGCCTAAGGACATATTTGTCCATATGCAACAGCGGAGCGTGTCTCTCTCCCATAAAGTGAATGATAGGATCCATTTTATTCAAACAAAAAAAACAAAAAAAAAAACAAAAACAAACCGACGCTCCAAGCAAAGTACATAAGATGTGGCCGAATAAAAATATAGTTTCAGGGGAGGAACCTGATAATGTTGTTGATGAAGAAGGGGATGCCTTGGGCATCCCCAAGCTTAGACGCTTGAGTCTTCTTAATATATGCAGGGGTGAACCACCGGGGCATCCCCAAGCTTAGAGCTTTCACTCTCCTTGATCATATTGCATCATACTCCTCTCTTGATCCTTGAAAACTTCCTCCACACCAAACTCGAAACAACTCATTAGAGGGTTAGTGCATAATAAAAGTTCACATGTTCAGAGGTGACACAATCATTCTTAACACTTCTGGACATTGCATAAAGCTACTGGACATTAGTGGATCAAAGAAATTCATCCAACATAGCAAAAGAGGCAATGCGAAATAAAAGACAGAATCTGTCAAAACAGAAAGTCCGTAAAGATGGATTTTATTAGGCCACCAGACTTGCTCAAACGAAAATGCTCAAATTGAATGAAAGTTGCGTACATATCTGAGGATCATGCTCGTAAATTGGCGTAATTTTATGAGCTACCTACAGGGAGATAGACCCAGATTCGTGACAGCAAAGAATTCCGGAACTGCGCAGTAATCCAAATCTAGTACTTACTTTTCTATCAAAGACTTTACTTGGCACAACAAAACTCAAAACTAAGATAAGGAGAGGTTGCTACAGTAGTAAACAACTTCCAAGACACAAATATAAAACAAGGTACTGTAGTAAAAACATGGGTTGTCTCCCATAAGCGATTTTCTTTAACGCCTTTCAGCTAGGCGCGTAAAGTGTAACTCAAGTAACATCGAGAGATGAAGCATCAACATCATAATTTGTTCTAATAATAGAATCATAAGGTACCTTCATTCTCTTTCTAGGGAAGTGTTCCATACCTTTCTTGAGAGGAAATTGATATTTAATATTACCTTCCTTCATATCAATAGTAGCACCAACGGTTCAAGAAAAGGTCTTCCCAATATAATGGGGCAAGATGCATTGCATTCAATATCCAAGACAACAAAATCAACGGGGACAAGGTTATTGTTAACCATAATATGAACATTATCAACTTTCCCCAAAGGTTTCTTTTTAGCATTATCAGCTGAGATTAACATCCAAATAGCAGTTTTTCAATGGTGGCAAGTCAAGCATATCATAGACTTTTTTAGGCATAACGAAATACTTGCACCAAGATCACATAAAGCATTACAATCAAAATCTTTGACTCTCATTTTAATGATGGGCTCCCAACCATCCTCTAGCTTTCTAGGAATAGAAGTTTCAAGTTTTAGTTTCTCTTCTCTAGCTTTTATGAGAGCATTTGTAATATGTTTTGTGAAGGCCAAGTTTATAGCACTAGCATTGGGACTTTTAGCAAGTTTTTGTAAGAACTTTATAACTTCAGAGATGTGGCAATCATCAAAATCTAAATCATTACAATCTAAAGCAATGGGATTATCATCCCCAAGGTTGGAAAAAATTTCAGCAGTTTTATCACAAGCAGTTTCAGCAGTTTTAGCAGTTTCAGGTAATTTTGCGCGCTTTGCACTAGGAGTAGAAGCATTGCCAACACCAATTATTTTATCATGGATAGTAGGAGGTGCAGCAACATGTGAATCATTAGCATTGCTAGTGGTGGTAATAGTCCAAACTTTAGCTACATTTTCTTTTTTAGCTAGTTTTTCATTTTCTTCTCTATCCCACCTAGCACGCAGTTCAGCCATTAATCTTATATTCTCATTAATTCTAACTTGGATGGCATTTGCTGTAGTAGTAATTTTATCATCTAAATCCTCAGGTTTAGCAGCATTTTATTAATTAAAGAAGATTGTGATGCAGACATGTATGAGATTCGGTTTTCAGCATCAGCAAGTTTAGTTTGCAACCCCGAGATCTCCCTATTCAGATTTTCAAGTTGATTCCCTATATTCTTCAACAAGGTAGATTGCTCATTCATTGTTTTAGTAAACAATTTATTTGCTCATATTGTGATTGCATGAAGCTCTTAGTGGATCTTTCAATTTCCAACATCTTCTCTTCATTAGGTGAAACATATCTACCATGAGAATTACCATTAGCAGGATATGGCCTAGAATCATTATAATTGTTATTTTTAATGAAATTCACATCAACATATTCTTTTTGAGCAACCAATGACGCTAACGGAACATTATTATAATTAACATTAGGCCTACCATTTGCAAGCATAGACATAATAGCATCAATCTTATCACTCAAGGAAGAGGTTTCTTCGACAGAATTTACCTTCTTACCTTGTGGAGCTCTTTCCGTGTGCCATTTAGAGTAATTAACCATCATATTATCAAGGAGCTTTGTTGCTTCACCAAGAGTGATGGACATAAAGGTACCTCCAGCAGCTGAATCCAATAAATTCCGCGAAGAAATATTTAGTCCTGCATAGAAGGTTTGGATGATCATCCAAGTAGTCAGTCCATGGGTTGGGCAATTTTTAACCAGAGATTTCATTCTTTCCCAAGCTTGAGCAACATGTTCACTATCTAATTGTTTAAAATTCATTATGCTACTCCTCAAAGATATAATTTTAGCAGGGGGGTAATATCTACCAATAAAAGCATCCTTGCATTTAGTCCAGGAATCAATACTATTCTTAGGCAGAGATAGCAACCAATCTTTAGCTCTTCCTCTGAATGAGAAAGGAAACAATTTTAATTTTATAATGTCACCATCTACATCTTTATACTTTTGCATTTCACATAGTTCAACAAAATTATTGAGATGGGCAGCGAGCATCATCGTAACTAACACTGTAAAATTGCTCTCGCATAACAAGATTAAGTAAAGCAGGTTTAATTTCAAAGAATTCTGCGGTAGTAGCAGGTGGAGCAATAGGTGTGCATAAGAAATCATTATTATTTGTGCTAGTGAAGTCACACAACTTAGTATTTTCAGGGTTGGCCATTTTAGCAATAGTAAATAAAGCAAACTAGATAAAGTAAATGCAAGTAAACTAATTTTTTTGTGTTTTTGATATAGCAAACAAGATAGTAAATAAAGTAAAGCTAGCAACTAATTTTTTTGTGTTTTGATATAATGCAGCAAACAAAGTAGTAAATAAAATAAAGCAAGACAAAAACAAAGTAAAGAGATTGAGAAGTGGAGACTCCCCTTGCGGCGTGTCTTGATCTCCCCGGCAACGGCGCCGTAAAAGAGCTTGATGGCGTGTATTTCACACGTTCGTTGGGCAACCCCAAGAGGAAGGTATGATGCGCACAGCAGCAAGTTTTCCCTCGGAAAGAAACCAAGGTTTATCGAACCAGGAGGAGCCAAGAAGCACGTTGAAGGTTGATGGCGGCGGGATGTAGTGCGGCGCAACACCGGAGATTCCGACGCCAACGTGGAACCCGCACAACACAACCAAAGTACTTTGCCCCAACGAAACAGTGAGGTTGTCAATCTCACCGGCTTGCTGTAACAAAGGATTAACCGTATTGTGTGGAAGATGATTGTTTGCAGAGAAAACAAGTAAAAACAAGTATTGTAGCAGATTTGTATTTCGGCATTAAAGAATGGACCGGGGTCCACAGTTCACTAGAGGTGTCTCTCCCATAAGATAAAAGCATGTTGGGTGAACAAATTACAATCGGGCAATTGACAAATAGAGAGGGCATAACAATGCACATACATGACATGATAAGTATAGTGAGATTTAATTGGGCATTACGACAAAGTACATAGACCGCCATCCAACCGCATCTATGCCTAAAAAGTCCACCTTCGTGTTATCATCCGAACCCCTCCAGTATTAAGTTGCTAAACAACGGACAATTGCATTAAGTATGGTGCGTAATGTAATCAACAACTACATCCTCGGACATAGCGCCAATGTTTTATCCCTAGTGGCAACAAGACAACACAACCTTAGAACTTTCGTCACTCTGTCCCGTGTGTCAATGCGAGCATGAACCCACTATCGAGCATAAGTACCCCCTCTTGGAGTTAAAAGTAAAAACTTGGCCGCAGCCTCTACTAGAAACGGAGAGCATGCAAGATCATAAACAACACATGTATAATAACTTGATAATTAACATGACATGGTATTCTCTATCCATCGGATCCCGACAAACACAACATATAGAATTACGGATAGATGATCTTGATCATGTTAGGCAGCTCACAAGATCCAACAATGAAGCACAATGAGGAGAAGACAACCATCTAGCTACCGCTATGGACCCATAGTCCAGGGGTGAACTACTCACTCATCACTCCGGAGGCGACCATGGCGGTGTAGAGTCCTCCGGGAGATGAATCCCCTCTCCGGCGAGGTGCCGGAGGAGATCTCCGTAATCCCCCGAGATGGGATCGGCGGCGACGGCGTCTCGCAAGGTTTTCCGTATCGTGGTTTTTCGCATCGGGGGTTTCGCGACGGAGGCTTTAAGTAGGCGGAAGGGCGTAGTCGGGGGCTAACGAGGGGCCCACACTATAGGTCGGCGCGGCCGGGGCTTGGGCCGCGCCGCCCTATAGCTTGGCCACCTCGTGGCCCCACTTCGTGTGTTCTTCGGTCTTCCGGAAGCTCCGTGGAAAAATAGGGCCCCGAGTCTTCGTTTCGTCCAATTCCGAGAATATTTCGTTACTAGGATTTCCGAAACCAAAAACAGCAGAAAACGAGAACCGGCACTTCGGCATCTTGTTAATAGGTTAGTTCCAGAAAATGCACGAATATGACATAAAGTGTGCATAAAACATGTAGGTATCATCAATAATATGGCATAGAACATAAGAAATTATCGATACGTCGGAGACGTATCAGAGGGATATCTCTGACCTCTACCTCCCTGAGTACGATAAACCTTGGGTGATTCACTTAAGGGAAACTTGCTGCTGTTCTACAAACCTCTGCTCTTGGAGGCCCAACATTGTCTACAGGAATAGAAGCGTGCGTAGACATCAATAGGGTTTTCGCGACGGAGAGAATATATAGGCGAAGGGGCAGAGTCGGGGGACGCTCGAGGGGCCCACCCCATAGGGCGGCGCGGCCAGGGGTGGGGCCGCGCCCCCTAGGGTGTGGCCGCCTCGTCGCCCCTCTTCGTCTCCTCTTCGGACTTCTGGAAGGCTCCGTGCAAAATAAGACCGTGGGCTTTTGTTTCGTCCAATTCCGAGAATATTTCCTGTAGGATTTCTGAAACCAAAAACAGCAGAAAACAGGAACTGGCGCTTCGGCATCTTGTTAATAGGTTAGTGCCGTAAAATGCATCAAAATGATGTAAAGTGTATATAAAACATGTGAGTATTGTCATATAACTAGCATGGAACATAAGAAATTACAGATACGTTTGAGACGTATCAGAGGGTACGACGGGCGACGGAATATGGGCTGCTGGGTGGAGGAACGGCGGAGTTGGGGCAACCCGCCGACGGATTAGCGAGGGGTGGTGCCGGCGGCGAGAGAGCAAAGGGAGGGGAGGAGGGATTTGCGTCGACAAAGTGGTGGGGTTCGTCTGTTCTCTCGCCGACAGAGCGGGCCCGTCCCCGCTTTTCTCTCGTCCGGAGTCCCTGAGCGCTCCCCGGGGGGGATAGCCTGGGCTCTCCGGACGGATGAAAGGCCTAATCCGGACGAAATCGAGGAGTCGGGGGCTCGACTGGTCCGTTTTCGTCCATCCGGATGAAAAAAAAAGACGTCCTAGGGGCCTCGTCGGGGAGACGGCTGGAGATGCTCTAAGTCGGCAAAGATACATCATGCTCTAGCTAGCGTGATATCATTTCCACATGGTGAGCTTGGTGACAAGTCATATCACAAACGGCTTACTGGCCGATTATGCTGCAGGTTCCAGGGTGACTTGGAGAGTGATATATATAGTCCAGTTAGCAGGACAACCCATGTGACTTAGGTTGCTACAGGGATTGATCTTACTCGATAGGCGGCCATTATCCGTGTTGTTGCCTATTCGACGGTACTCCAGAGGAGGGATCCTCATGGAGGGAAGAAGAAGTAGGGGTCATTGGGCGGAGAGTCCTCGGGACGGTGGTACGCGATTTACCCAGCTTCGGATCACCTGCACGATGGCAAGGCCTACTGTGCTGCTTGTCTGGAATTATCTGGGCGCTTTCGCGTTGTTACAATGAGTTGTGGTTGTGCCTCTAGGGCTCCCGGGATCCGGCTTATAAAGACGCACGGATCTAGGGTTTACACGGAAAGTCCTAGCCGGAATACAAGTTGCCTAACTACGATACAATGTCTTGCCGTGTACGTCAAGGATATGCCTTCCTTATATACCGTGCGGGATCCGGATACCTTATGAGCCTCTACGAATCCGGTCACCTTCGTAGGTTGTGTTGCTTAAAGGCAGTCCAGAAGACAACATACGGAGAATTGGGCCGGAACGTCTTCAAGATGGCCTCAAATGGAGAAGTGCTCAGCTGGAAAGTTGCTCCTATGGTCAAGAAGTACAATTTTGATTTTAGAGCCATTTTGATCCGAGTTTGTATGCGACCCGACGACTTACTACAAGGTCCATGTAATTAACTCGACAACTTGACGAATTCCGACTTAAAATTGAAGATGGGACCATAGACGTATTAAGACGACTTTAGATGGAAAAATGATCAGCACCACAGTTGTCCATGTCTTCGAGGCACACAAGTTTTTCTTTTAAAGCGTCTCCATTTGAGTTACGATGCGACTCGGAGACTTACTACAAGATACATGACATAAGTATAGTCAAAGCAGAATTATATCCGCGTTTAGCCATCGCTAGGGATTTTGGACGTGAATTAGAGTCCTTTTATTGAACGACAAGTTTACATGAGTCCCTTGCTTGTACTAAAAGACCAGACACATCATACATATATATCAAGCCCAATATGACATTTGTAAATTTGGACCCACATGTTAATAGCCCAGGTCACGGTCAAGGCGACCGACCTGGTATGCTTATACGAGTTTCTCCGATAAGAAATCCACAGACTGGAGGCAGCCACCACACCAGTCACTAGGGGCTCCGGCGCCCGGCTCATGTGGTGGGGGAAGTGGCGTTGCATCAGTGAGTATGGGGAAGACGAGGAGTTGGACTAGACCCCGCTGAGTTTGGGGCGCGAGAGAGCCTCGCGAGTTCACACAGCGCAGCTTGGTCGGTGTGTGAGGCCTAGCGAGGGCGGTGTTACCGTCGAGGCGCAATCTAATAACTTTTGCATGGGCTTCGGCTTGACGGAGATGAGGACTTCTACTTCGACCATATATCGATGACGAGGCGCACGACTATTGAGTTTTTTTTTGGAGTGTTTCCTAGTCTAATTTAGTTGTTGAAAGAAAATTACATTTTTCATGATAGGAAGGGCTGTTTGTATGGCTCGGGGCGGAGCCAGTCGAAGGGTCACCTAAGTCGCTGGTGTGGGTAGCCACCTTCAGGTCGATGGTTTCCTATCGGGGAGAACAGGTCTGCACGACCTAGACAATGCCTGAATTTACTAATGGCCTATTTGGTATGCTAATAACTACTAGCGTGTTTTCTGCAAACAATTACATCAAAAAGTGGGTTTGACTTATTTATACTAAAGTATTTTACATTTACTTTCTATAGCTCATTGTCCAACTATGTGATCTTTGTCCTTATGTTTCTTGGTTTCTGCATTATGACTCAGTGGTCTTTGTTATAATTCTAAGCTATTTCATTGCAAATGCACTTGCTCTATAATTAAAATATATTTTACAAGGGCACATATGATACTTGTTTCCTTCACAAAAAACTGACTATTAAGAAAACTTTGATCAAACCAAATGCCATAGATCAATAAAAGTATAAAAGACCTAACCATATGCCTCTACATATTTTACGTTGATGCCTACTTTATATTATCGTTAAATATCTTAGCGGAAAGCATGTTTCTTGACAAAATATCAAGCGATTGGAATTGAGATTTACATAAGTTGTTTACAGGTGGTTTCCCTTGCATCACTGACTTTATTTGTTTGTTATTTTCCCATGGTTAAATATATCTTTCATGTTCTCAGGTTGAACAATCGGATGTTATGGCCTGATTTTTGATTTTTTTGATGGGTAAGGCCCGAATATTTACTTGTATTGAAATATCATGGTTCAAGGTAGGAGGAGCCTACTGATACGTCTCCGACGTATCGATAATTTCTTATGTTCCATGCCATATTATTGATGATACCTACATGTTTTATGCACACTTTATGTCATATTCGTGCATTTTCTGGAACTAACCTATTGACGAGATGTCAAAGGGCCAGTTCCTGTTTTCTGCTGTTTTTGGTTCCAGAAATTCTAGTAAGGAAATATTCTCGGAATCGGACGAAATCAAGACCCAGCATCCTATTTTGCCCGGAAGCATCCGAACACCCGAGAGCCGCCAGAGGAGGGCCCTGTGGGCCCCAGATGATAGGGTGGCGCGGCCTGGGCCCTGGCCGCGCCAGCCTATGGTGTCGCCGCCTCGTCGCCCCTCCGACTCCGACTCTGGTCCCAGACCTAAAACCTCGATGGGAAAAACCACGATACGGATAACCTTCCAGAGCCGCCGCCATCGCGAAGCCAAGATCTGGGGGACAGGAGTCTCTGTTCCGGCACCCTGCCGGAGCGGGGAAGTGCCCCCGGAAGGCTTCTCCATCGACACCGCTGCCATCTCCACCGCCATCTTCATCACCACCTGCTGCTCCCATGAGGAGGGAGTAGTTCTCCATCGAGGCTCGGGGCTGTACCGGTAGCTATGTGGTTCATCTCTCTCCTATGTGCTTCAATACAATAATCTCATGAGCTGCCTTACATGATTGAGATTCATATGATGATGCTTGTAATCTAGATGTCATTGTGCTAGTCAAGTGAGTTTTACTTATGTGATCTCCGGAGACTCCTTGTCCCACGTGTGTAAAGGTGACAGTGTGTGCACCGTGTGGGTCTCTTAGGCTATATTTCACGGAATACTTACTCACCGTTATGAATGGCATAGTGAAGTGCTTATTTATATCTCTTTATGATTGCAATGTATTTTGTATCACAATTTATCTATGTGCTACTCTAGCAATGTTATTAAAGTAGTTTTATTCCTCCCGCACTGGTGTAATGGTGACAAGTGTGTGCATCCGTGTTAGTACTTGGTTTATGCTATGATTAAGATCTCTTGTAGATTATGAAGTTAACTATTGCTATGATAATATTGATGTGTATTATTCCTCCTACATAGCATGAAGGTGACAAGGTGCATGCTATGTTAGTACTTGGTTTAGTCGAATTGATCTTTCATGCACTCTAAGGTTATTTAAATATGAACATTGAATTGTGGAGCTTGTTAACTCCGGCATTGAGGGTTCGTGTAATCCTACGCAATGTGTTCATCATCCAACAAGAGAGTGTAGAGTATGCATTTATCTATTCCGTTATGTGATCAAAGTTGAGAGTGTCCACTAGTGAAAGTCTAATCCCTAGGCCTTGTTCCTAAATATCGCTATCGCCGCTTGTTTCATCGTTTTACCGCGTTACTACTCGCTTGTTTACTCGTCCTGGGCAAAGCACTTTTCCGGTGCCGTTGCTACTACTTATTCATACCACCCGTATTTCACTATCTCTTCGCCGAACTAGTGCACCTATTAGGTGTGTTGGGGACACAAGAGACTTCTTGCTTTGTGGTTGCAGGGTTGCATGAGAGGGATATCTTTGACCTCTTCCTCCCTGAGATCGATAAACCTTGGGTGACCCACTTAAGGGAAACTTGCTGCTGTTCTACAAACCTCTGCTCTTGGAGGCCCAACACTGTCTACAAGAATAGAAGCTCCCGTAGACATCACCTACCGGCCAAGGAGCTCACGAGGGGCTAGATGGGATGACAGGTGGAGCCCATGGCATGCCTAGTAGGCACACTCGTCATGGTGGGCCATAGCCGCCTTGACCCTCTGATCACCTTGATTCCAAGAATGGATGTTCGTTGGGCATCAGATTGATCCAACTAACAAAAAATTACAGTGAAAGTAGATGCTAAATCCAACACGGATGAGTTTCTTCACTTGTGGCTAATACGCAACATTATACTTTCTGTGCCATAATTAATTTTTTTGCCTGTGCATTTTTCGGTTGTTAACACTATGAAATCATGAAAAAGGTGAAACTTGTTTGAATTTGAGCTAGGTTAGCATAGGTTTCTTCTTTTATTTTATGTTTAATGTTTCCTTTTATTTGATTTGAATCTTCTCTTTTGAAAAAGAAAATAGAGAGAGAGAAAGAGTTAGAAGTTGAAAACACTTTTGAAAACCCTACAAGTTTTACAACCAAAGTTGTAGAATCCTCATAACCATACGCCAACACTTGTCGGTGTATAGCAGCTTCGACCGTGTGAAACAACACCATATGCCAAAGGTTATAATTGCCTAGGATAAAAGGGCACCAGAGATTCTAATCTCATATATCTATAACCATGGAATCACCACCTCTCGGGCGGATCTCTCAGCCGGGTGTCGGGGAGATGGGGGACTGCTATATGCCGACTTGGTTGGCTCGTGCGGGGGTGCCGCACACCCCAGGGACCAAGTTGGGTAGGTTGGGCCGCTGCGGCTCATTAGCTTAAGGTACGATTATTTTCTTATTTTTTTCTATTTATTTTCTATTACTAATATTTTCTTTTTCAAAATCTAACACTTTTTAAATCCTATTAAAAACAGAAATAAAAAACAGAACAAAAAGATGATTCAAAAAAAGAAAATGGGCAACACTCGACCGCGCTGGCCTGGACGGCGTGCGGGGGTGTGAACGGCAGGCGAGATCGGGGTCTCTGTTGGCGGGAGTTGGCGATGGCCTCTCCGGGAGGATTTGACACGTTCGGTTGGGAGTTGGGACTTGGGACTCGAAACGCAAAATGGGCCTGGTAGATACGTGACAAAGTTTTACTGGGCCTTAAACTCGTAAAATGTGCTGGGCCCTTGTGGGTGCAGATGCAGACCATCATTTTCCGCGTGCCGGTTCAGAGCTCGGACCCGTATCTTGCTCCGCCCCGGCTACTCTCCCAACCGACACGCGCAGCAGAGCACGTGCCCGCCAAACTTGCGCTTCTCTCCGGCGACACCGCGATCTGCTTCCCCGGAGACGGCCGCCGCACCCGGTTCCGCTGCCGCGCCTCCTCCCAGTACGCCACTTTTCCCCTCTGCCGGTCTACTCCTGGTCTAGATGTCTCGCGCTAGCCGCTAGCTCGTCCAGATCCGGCAGATCTGATGCGATCGCTCCCGAATTCTGGGTTCGATCTGGTGGGTGATCTTACGATGGTTTGTTGGTTGGTCGGCGGTGAAGCTTGGGAGGGGTGGATCGGATTTTGGGATACTCGAGCTCGCATCAATCGCGGATTATACTGTTTCCAGATAGCGTTTGCCCGTTTGGCGCGCGTGTGTGCGTGTGCCTTAATTGTTATGACATGAGTTGCTCGAAATAAGTAGCTTCAGTGCAGGTTATGTGTCTACCAGTTTGCTAGGAGTGAACTGAGTTGTGCATGTTGAGTAACTGGTTGGGTGGGTTAGCTATCCGTTTTTCTTTCCCGATATGAGGTGAGTGACAATTTTTACTGTTCTTATGATGTGGAGTCATGCATGTGTAGCGTGTAGGCTAGTGGTTACTAATTTGAGAGAAATTATACCTACATGTCTATTTGTATATTGAACAGATTGGTAATTTGTGAATTCTGCATTTGTGCATGGGGGTTGTAGATCATCGTGTAGTTCATCATATTATCGGTCATGTGATCAGCTCCTGTATTGTTTTTGCTACTCAATGGAAATCGCAAAGGGGTGTATGCGTAGTTATTCTGTATTTAAGGTTCTTAAGTGTGGTTTTACGACTGCAGTCTTTAGACTAAAGAGGATGTGATGTCTGTGAAATGAGTCATTTAGCATGCGTAATCCGTTTCTGGATTGTCTCCTTAGAGCTACACAAATGGATTTTGTTTGTGGGTTTTGTTAGATATAGCAGTAGCAGCGACATTCTCGATGCAACCTGTGTAGGTTTAAATCATGGGATATTTGTATTTGTCGTATATGCATGATGATCAATGCTGTTTTTAGTTTTTAGTTGTCAAATGAACACCTAGGCTGTCTGTGATTACTTATAGTGCAATGAACAAGTTACGCTGCTAGGAGAGTAGCATATTTGATGCTGTAAAATGGCATGCATTACTTGTTTGTTGGCTACACTTTTTCTCAATTGACTAGAAATTTAGATATGCGCTGTGCTTAATGTATCAAGGCAGAAGTTGGAGCTAGACTACTTCTGAAGCAGTTTCCTGCTTTGACTTGCAGGTGTCTCTGCAGGCTATCAAGTATATAATTTGTAGTTGTTTCTGGTGCTCTTCGCAAAATGGTGAAGCTGACAATGATAGCGCGGGTCACTGATGGCCTTCCTCTGGCAGAAGGGCTTGATGACGGGCGGGATCAAAAGGATTCTGACTTCTACAAGCAGCAAGCTAAACTTCTTTTTAAGAACTTGTCAAAGGGGCAACATGAAGCCTCAAGGATGTCAATTGAGACAGGATCGTTCTTTTTCCAGTATCCTGTGTTACTTGCGATCTATTTTATGTTCAGAAAAGATGCTTATTTATGAATCCTGCTTCACCATGGCCATTTTATGCTTGATCCTAGGTATTTCATTTAGATGTGCAATGAAGTTATTTATATTAAAATTGTAGATGCTTTAGCTAGTCATTACATTTTATTATTCTGGCGAGAGAAGTCAACATTTGTTGATTAGCCATGGAGGGACATATATAGCTTGTGGTCTTGCTATTGCTGGTCTACTAGTCATTCTGAGTTCTGTAATTGTATGCAGGGCCATTTACCTTTACCATTTTTTTGTAGAGGCTTTTCTGCTCTGGTGCTTACATCATATGGTTTAGCTTCTACTAAAAATACCCTGCAGCCAGTTATCTACGTCCTTTTATCTATCTTTTTAGCTTTTGTTGGTTTTTTTACATTTATTGTAGTATGTTGCTGTTCCACCTTAATTCAGATATGCAGTTACATCATTGAAGGCCGAGTATGTTATCTAACAATGTGTGACCGTTCTTATCCAAAGAAGCTTGCATTCCAGTACTTGGAAGATCTGAAAAATGAATTCGAGAGAGTCAATGGAAGTCAGATTGAAACTGCGGCAAGGCCTTATGCTTTTATTAAGTTTGGTATGTTGTTAATCTCTACTGCACATGCCACCATTGTTTTTATTCACCCTCTCAAGTTCTACTGCTTTATAACATATGTTTCTCTGTATTTAGATACATACATACAGAAGACTAAGAAACTCTATTTGGATACCAGAACCCAAAGGAACATTGCAAAACTGAATGATGAGCTCTATGAGGTTCATCAAATTATGACTCGCAATGTTCAAGAAGTTCTTGGCGTCGGTGAAAAGTTAGACCGTAAGTCTGGAAATCTCTTTTGCCTTGTACTGCTTCATTTACATTTCCTGGCATGAGAATCTGGTAGGTATCTGTCTCATGCATTGATAACATCAGACTTATTTGGCAATTATTTTTCCTTTCAATAGGCCTTGATTTACTACTTGTCATCAAAAGCTTCACACTATATGATTTTTTCTTACCTTTGCTTCTGGTTTTCTGCACTCATTGTTCCTTGCATGTTCACAAAATGCTTCCCATCTCACCCTTTCCACTGTGTATCATTTGCATTGGAAGATTTGACCGTACTGGCAAATAACTGTTTACTCTTCTGTACTTCTGTTTTTGCAGAGGTCAGTGAAATGTCAAATAGGTTGTCAAATGAAACGAAAATGTATGCAGATAAGGCGAAGGATCTCAATCGGCAGGTAATCCATGTGCACAATGCATATGCTATGAATTTGAGCATTTAAGTATGTCATGTATGTTTGTCAGTACTTATTGAACATCTTGACTTCTCTTCTCTCTTTATTCTAAAATTGACTCCTAATGCTGAATGCTAATGAATCCACGCCTCACTAATATTTAGCCATTGGATTTACTAGAAGAAATAAAATGGTCAAATTTAAGTACTCCCTCCGTCCAACAATAATTGTCTCAACTAGTTGTAGATACAGATGTATCTACAACTAAAATACATCTAGATACATCCGTATCTAGACGAGACACTTAAATTAGGACGGAGGTAGTAACTTTTAAGCTCACTCGACATTGAAACCACCACCAATCTCATGGTGTAACTACAGGTGCCCTAAAAACATTGTAACCTTAGTAAGCATTGCCTGCAAACTATGCATACTTTGGGTGGTTTGGATTTTTGACTACACAAAGCACAACTGGCATTCCTTTGACTTCAAAGCGACTGGAATGAAAGAACTGTTGAGATGCAGATGAAATA
The DNA here is from genome assembly GCF_022539505.1 of Lolium rigidum. NCBI lineage: Eukaryota > Viridiplantae > Streptophyta > Magnoliopsida > Poales > Poaceae > Lolium > Lolium rigidum. Next base: position 391,060,871 of record NC_061510.1, read on the forward strand.
AAGGAATAAATTATGTGATGCAGAAATGTGTGTATGGCAAGGCTACTGCTTACTTACAGTAGACCTCACTGCGATCACGAGATCAGTTATGATAACCAGATCTTCTATGGTAGAGGAAAGCGTACAAACTTCTCAAAGTAATTAACATCTATGCTTAGGAAATAGGAAGATATGAAACATACTTGCTAAAGCACTCGTATCCATATTTTTATACACTTTATATTTTTATTTATTGATGTTTTTCCCTTTTTCTGAAAAATAAAACATACTTGCTAAAGCACCCGTATCCATATTCTTATACACTTAATATTTTTATTTATTGATGTTCTTTTCCCTTTTTCTTAAAAATGTCACCATACTTAAGATAAGTCCATGTTTAGCAGAATAAATAATACAATTCTTTTTCTATTCAGAAGCTTTAGGCTCATATGTTCTACTCCCCCGGTTAAAATAATTGTCCAAAAATGAACGTATCTACACATTTTTTGGCAATAGTTTTGAACCAGAGGGAGTATATGAAATGATGAACATTTAATTGAGCAAAGCTTTTCATTTAGAAAATATGAACATGAACTTACTATTTGTGCACCTTGCACAGTTTTATGCATCATCAAGAAAATCCGTACTTCGGTGTTTGGATGCCTAACTTCTCTCTCCACATGCATATTATAACAAAAAAGTCCCATAACAAAATTCAGGCAATAGTTAAACTATACACAAGATCATTTTGATCTTTTGTTCCTATACATTTTTGTAATTTATTGGTAACATGATAATATAATCATGTCCTGCAGCATTCTGCAGGCATGACACTAGTAATTATCGTTCTAGTTACCATGAGTTTTTCCCTTAATTTAGTATAGAATTATCTTCTTTTACTGATGAAAAATACCTGTTTGATTAATTAAAGTTAGCTGATACTGTTCCAGCACGTCTCTCTCTGTTAAGTTGCCAGTTCACATCTGTACCCTGTAGCTAGCAAAACGGCGCTTCTCAACTCTACCTGTGGTAAAATTGAATCGAACTTGAGAAGAGTGCAAAGCTTTGCAGTTGTCGTGTCTATCGAGACTTGTGTCGTTGAGACTTTTTACTGTGGTTTTTACCATTCACCTGCAGCAAATATGCTTTGATGGAGTCTTACCCTATATTCTTTTCAAGGTTTTGAGTTTGATGTCAATCATGCTTTTTTCGGTTTCAGGCCTTCATTCGGAAGTATGCTCCTGTTGCCATTGTGATTGGGGTGGTAATAATCCTGTTCTGGGCCAAGAACAAGATCTGGTGATTCCACTAAACAATGGAAGCTGGCCCGTGGTATAACACTGGGGAAAGAAGACAGTTATGGTCGATTCTGGATCAAGAGATGCTTGGATAGCTTGCATCCCGTATCTGCCTGTTCAAGCGAGTAGTTTGAAGCTACCTTTGTTACAAGCTGTTCAAGTGAATTCGTTGTAGTATAGATCATATATGACGGACTTGATTTTGTGAATCCTCAGAACCGTACATACAAGAGCTATGTAGAGTTGACCTTTCGGGATTCATTTTCCTGTGAACTCTTGTAAGAATTTGGGCTGATGAACTATACTCCATTGCTCGTATCTTCGCCACATAATATGCTATATTTCAACTACATATTTTTTGTGTGCAAGGATAAAGTTAATGAGTTGGTTTAACATGGAAGTTCTGCCAATGCAACAGTATCTTATCTAGCACATCGTTTGATATGTTAAAATTAACATGCCTGCAGATGCTGGTGACGGTTGCATCTGATCAGGCAGATATTTTCCCTGTGAAACATGCCGAGCTGGTGTTACTGTGATTAGCTGATTGACAACTCGAGTTAACTGAAAATGTTGAATGGCAGAAACTAAAGCTGAATACTGGCACAAGTATACGGGCAATGGCCACTGAAGATATATATTTTTTCTTATGGAATGGCCACTGGAGATTTGAGCTCTAGAGATTACAGTGCTGTCGCAACTAACTTTGAGTTCATTTCAGCGAATGACTAGAACATTCGTCCTGTATATTACAAAGCCTAAAAAGAGAAAAGTAGACGAGTAGCATCCAGCTGATCGTCCTGCCACAGACGGCATCATCCTCCAGCTGCAACTTGCCCCTGCAGATGAAGGAATCAAGAGGACGCTGTATTACTGTTCGATCATCGGTCCGATTAGCAGGGCGACGGTCAAGGGATCGGAGCAGGAGAGCTGCCTACCTACCTATGAGGTGGGATCGGATTCAGCGGGGAGCTGATCCTGCTGCTGCTGCTCGTGCTCCTGGAGGCGGACGCGGGTCTCGTGGATCCGGTCGCGCGCGGCGGCCGCCACCCGCTTGAGGCGGCGGCGCTTGCCGTAGGTCTCCTCCAGCCTGCGCTGCAGCTCGGCGGCGCGCGCCCGGGCCCGCTCCAGCTCCGCCAGCGCCTCGGCGAGCCGCGCCCGCGCCGCCGCCAGGCGCGCGTCCGCCGCGGCCTCCCTCCTCCGCAGCTCCGCCCACGCCGGCCGCGCCGCGTCGCCCAGCCGCCTCCCCTCGCACATCCTCCTCCGCCGGGTCGCGTCGCTGCCTCGCTGGGGAGGAGGAAGGCCTAGTGGGGCGAGAGGAGGAAGTGGGCTTTTGCTTCGGGGGTGGGTGGGGCGGATCACTTGAAGCGGCCTTGTGTGCTTTGCTTGACAGCGACGACACGCGCACACGCTCTCACTTGCTTCCCCTTCCCGAGACGGAATTACACATGGAATTCTTCGCAGTTCTCTGCCGGCTCAAAACTGATTCTTGCAGTGCAATGTTTCTCGTGAAATTGATACTACGAAATCTAGTGAAATTCACACCTCCAGTCCATCTTGAAGTAGAAAGATAATGCGACCTCTCAGCTATTATTTCCATGCTCCTCTTGCTACCGTCGGTTCCCAATTATTGGTGAACGGGTGAAGCATCATCGATCCTGCTCTTGTTGGGGGCAATTATTGGGCATTTCTTCTTCCACTAGCAGCAGCACACCTTCCAAACAATGGCGAGACTCGAGACCAGGCAACTACTAGTACCAGTGCTCTACTCATCTGTGCACAAAAGGGTCGGTTGGGCTGCTCAGATTAGCATATACTCCCTCCAGTCCTTTTTAACTACATCCGAGTTAAGTAAACGAGACCGGAGGGTGTAACATCGACGACGAACCTGGCTGGTCCAATTATGTGCCCAACTCTGCACCGATGACCACCATTGAGGTGAAGTTAGAAAGAAAAAATGATGCCTGCTATCAAGCAAGAGGTGTGTCAAATCATGACAAGTCTCGCACATATAAAAAATCTTAAGTAGATTGGGCTAGAGATCTTACTCATAATTCTAGCCCACTATTCGGCTCTATATAACAGGGGTTTACTTTTCCCACAAGATGGATTACACTGGTCGACCACACGGTTACACCACTACACAAATTATTCCACGAGTTCACGTTTGAGTAGAGAACAACAACGCCATGTCACGCGGCAACGGCCATGGCCACTACGGCACGCGGGTGGAGTATGTCGGTCTCATTCATGTGTTCGGCTCTGTGAAGGGGTATTTTTTCAGTGCGTCCGGTGTGGGACCTCCATCTGGCTTCGTTGCGAGGATGAAGCCCCGCACCTGTCATGGTGCGTGACCGCGAAGCATGAGGCAAACCAGGGGCCCCAATCTAGCGGATGGCAGACATCAACACCTATAGGTGACGCCTAGGAGACCGACCATGCCGCGCTTCGACAAGTTTGTATGACCCAAACAATCTCTCCCGATGCATCTAAACGAATTGATAAATGCTACCTCATAAGTTCAAAAGAACTTTTGAGGATGCCTTCCTATGAAACATTTAATTTTATACTTAACTTGTATACCATTTCCTCTGTAGTCATTATGTGTCACACTACATAATTATCATGTATCGTGTTGCTAAATGCTAAAATACCATTCTTGTTATAAATTTGATTTTTACCATTGAGATGTTTTTTCTTGTGCCAAATTTAAGTAAATATCTCGTATAAACTATATATTTTGTTTTTACATTGGATTGGGACATTTTGCTGCCAATATGAGTTGATGAAAAATGTAAGTAAGGAAGACAAACATAATCCATCCAAAGTTTCTCCTATCGCTATTACATCCTATGTTAGCTTCTGCCACTTAACACACACTATGGCTTATTATAGGTATTCGTGTTAATTTTAACTCTCACATATCTAAATAACTTGCTAGAGTGTTCCAAGAAATGTACCAATAATATTCTCACATGTCCAAAAAAATATTTTACGTATGATGTATTTTGGTTTTTTCCCTTAATACAGTCTTAAATGAAGAAGTGGCCAATATAGTCTATTGTGTTGGCATAAAAAAATATTTATTTGAATCAACTCAGTACGATGCGCTGGGTGCCCGTCACAAATCATACCCATGTGGATTTTGTTGTTAATGACCAAAGAATTAGGGGACTACCTGCATATGATATACTCCCCCACTCAATTAATTTTTCATAAAGCCCTCTCATACCCCGCCCCCTCAAGTAGAGCCAAAGCCATCCCCTAATTGCACAACCTCTAGACAAGGTCTTGGGCCGCTCTAGGCCACTGCCGTTTTTTCCACAATAAATACCGAAAGGTTCTTGGGCTTTCCGGGTGGCCAGAACCCCCGGCCTCCCAGTCCTCCGAACTTTCTGCATGATGTGGGTAACATTTGGATTTGGTCAACACACATACAAGGTTTGCTTCTTCTCCAAGTGACCTTAGCCATCTCAAAAAAAAAAGTGACCTTAGCCATTTAGATCCACTTCGCCTCACCATTGTTGAGCTTTAAAGTTTCGATCCATCCACTCAATCGTGAGAATCTTTATTTGAAAATTGAGATTATTTTCCTGCCAAACAAAAGTTGAATTACCATCTTGAGTAAGCTCGGTTTTGTTACTTTTGGATTTGTGGGCAACCCCAGCCGGTTGGCGTTGCCTTGTGAGCATTCATAGTTGTGGATTTCCGTCAGGGAATTTGTCAAGATAAGAGGATCACCATAAGATCTCATTAGTGGAAGGGCTCTCACTTAGTTTCGGTAACTCAAGGGAGAAGAACGCTAGACATGTGAGGGATCGTGTGGGCTTGGTTTGTCAGGGCTTATCCAACGAAGACTAGAGTTCTAACAAAGAACTGAACTTCACGATACATCTCGTTGTATTAGTCTCCCTCTACTTTGGTTATTTCACTTCTCCCCTTGCCTTAGTGCTATCTTCTGCTACATCATATAAGACTATTCGTCTATTTGTATTTTAGGATAAGCTCTTTTATCCACGGTTGTCCCTAAAATCAATTTCATTAAAATTTGTTTCCTCCTATGCACCCTCCTCTAGGTGTCATTTTTTATCCTTCAATTGGTATCATAATCTTGGACTCTCATTATTAGATATGGATGCCTAGAAAGAAAATATGGAATCCCAAGACATAGTTGACCAAATTAAGAAACATATCTTAGGGTTGATCTGTTGTCTAATGAGCTCATGAGTGCAAAAGAAAAGATCAAATATCTTGCATCAAAATTGGGGTGCTCACATTCCCCCATTGGTGATGATGAAGGCATCTTAAAGTCAGCTGCCAAAGCTCACAAGTATGATTTCCATACAACAATGATGTGAATTACTTCTACGCAATGACTTCCCAAAGTTTTCATTTGCATAACCGCGAGTCCACACCTACACTAGATAACTCCAGTTATTGATATAATAAAAACGAGTCAGGACTCTTTTGATTCATAGGATTTGTATAGAAATTGTGTTGGATTTGAATTCTATGAAAAATTTCCTACACGAGCCGTTTGATTCATAAGAACATATTCCATAGGAAAATTTCCTATAGGAATCTTGTAGTGCAAATCCTATAAAAAAAGCATTAGCTCATACCTCACGGAAAATTCCTTTGTCACAATCAAAAACACTTCATCTTACCATAGAATTGATGTAGACATGACATCTCAATCCTATGCCTTTCATATTTCTATGTTTTTCCTATCCCATGAATCAAAGAAGCCATCAAATGTTTCAACAATTTAATTGTCAGATACCAGCCCTAGGAGGACACATGGAAGCATCAGCAGGTCCCCCTCAACTCTCAGCCAAGGACCCATCACCCATCGGGTCGTCGGGAGATTCTGCACCATACTGACGCGCGCCCACGGCTTCTTGTACCAATTTTCCTGGCACATTACTAAATCTGTTGGTGCTAATTCATCTTTTTAATAGATAGGCAAGATTGTTGTTTCGACGGATAACTCTTTTATAATGTTCATTAATGTTCCAAGTTACTACTTTATCTCCAGACCTATAAAACACGATGAGTTGTCCAGCCTAGACACTGATAATGTTAAGACACCCGGGGTAGCTCCGCTAAAAAGGTCACCCCCCCCCTGGTGCCTAGCTCCGCCCTGGGCTTCCTGCATGGGGTCTAACGCGTACAGAGGTCAGCTTTGTTGGATGTGGCCATAGTACTACGCACGCTCGCTGCACAACTCCCCTCCGCTGATCTATTATTGGCTAAAGTCAAACATATATATTTTCTCCGTTCACTATTCTCATTTGGACATTTTTTCATTTTTGTGTAGGTCACACACAATGGTATTTTTCCGTGAAAACACACATGAGTAAGTACCAACATAATATCTACATGCAAAAATTTACTTCACATTTTTTGGAAACTTTTACATAGTATTTTTTTGAAGTTTCCGTAAACGGGTGCGCGCGTACCCAGGTTCCATTCACCATTTTCGGACGTCTCAGCTATTATTTCCATGCTCCTCTTGCTAGTTGCTACCGTCGGTTCCCAATTATTGGTGAACCGGTGAAGCATCATCGATCCTGCTCTTGTTGGGAGCAATTATTGGGCATTTCTTCTTCCACTAGCGGCAGCACACCTTCCAAACAATGGCGAGACTCGAGACCAGGCAACTACTAGTACCAGTGTTCTACCCATGCATGCAAAAAAGGATCGGTTGGGCTGCCCTGATTGGCCTTTGAGATGTTGTTCTGTCACGGGGAAGAATATAACATCGATGAATAACCTGGCCGGTCCAGTTACGTGGCCAACTCTGCACTGATGACCACTATCGAGGTGAAATTACAAGAAATGATGCCTACTATCAACTTCAAGAGATCTTTGCATTGCAAGAATTCCATGTGTGTCAAGTCATGCCCAAGCCTCACACATATCAAAGATCCTAAGTAGATTGGGCCGGGGATCTTAGCAGATCATACTCCTAATTTTTCTTTTTGAAAATCTGAACTGGACGCTAGCTCCTTTGTTTGGATCATAGCCCTTCTTTAGAGATTAACTATAAAAGTAAATCTTTCTAGTTTCAAATGCTACTATTTCTTTGTGGGTGGAAAGTACCAAATCTTCTCTTTACCGGTACTCCTTCGTATTGAAAGCTAGAGACAAAGGGAAAGAGGTCAAATCTTCTTTTTTCAGTCGATTGATTACTGTTTGCTACGTTGCTGGTAAATGAAATTCCGGCGGCATGTTATCTTTCACGCTACCGGTAGTGTATATAACGGTGGCGTACCACCTAGACTACACGCCGCTAACGATCTCCGAGAAATTAAAAACTTCTTTTATTTAGCAATATCAAATAACATAAACACACCATAGTTCATACAAGCATATAGCTAGTCATAAAAGAATCGCGTGCCATGGGTGTCTAAATGGGCCTTGTGTACTAGTGCGATTACAAATATGTTTGTGTTCATGTGCGCACCCTGCTTTGCGGCACAAAATCTAGCCCATTTTTTAGTGGACTAGCGCTAGACGAGCACAAATGTGCGTGAGTGGCAAAAGTCGTACCCACTTGGTGGATCATAATTCCGGTCCGTTGTTGGGTTCTATATAACAGAAGCTTACTCCTCTCACGAGATGGACCTTAGTAGTCGATCTACAAGGTTACACAACTGCACAAATTATTCCTTGAATTCACGTTAGAGTAGAGAGCAGCGACGCCAGGTCAGGCGGCAACGGCCATGGCCACTACGGCGCACGGATGGAGTCTGTTGGTCTCATTCATGTGCTCGGCTCTGTGATGGAGTTTTTTAGTGTGTCATGTGTTGCGCAGATGAAGTATAGCATCTCGAGTGGTGCGAGACCGCCAAGCCTGAGGCAGGCAATGGGTCATGGCAGACATCAACACCTATAGGTGGTGCCTAGGAGACCGATCATGCCATGCTTCGACAAATTTTCGTCTGGCCCCAACCATCTCTTCCAATGCATTTAATGAATTGATAAATGCTACCTCATACGTTCAAAAGAGCTTTTGATGGTGCCTTCTTACACGCTCTCATTTGCTTCCCTTCCCGAGACGGAATTACACATGGAATTCTTTGCAATGCAAAGATCTCTTGAAATTGATACGAAATCTCATGAAATTCGTACGAGTCAAGAAGGATAGTGCGAGCTCTCACCGTGCCCTCGTCCAGTCCATCTTGAAGTAGTAACATAATTGCGACCTCTCAGCTAGTATTATTTCCGTGCTCCTCCTCTTGCTACCGTCGGTTCCCAATTATTGGTGAACGGGTGAAGCATCATCGATCCTGCTCTTGTTGGGGGCAATTATTGGGCATTTCTTCTTCCACTAGCAGCAGCACACCTTCCAAACAATGGCGAGACTCGAGACCAGGCAACTACTACTAGTACCAGTGTTCTACTCATCTGTGCAAAAAGGATAGGTTGGGCTGCCCTGATTGGCCTTTAAGATGTTGTTCTACCACGGGGAGGAATATAACATCGACGACGAACCTGGCCGGTCCAATTACGTGGCCAACTCTGCACGGATGACCACTATCGAGGTGAAATTACAAGAAATGATGCCTACTATCAACTTCAAGAGATCTTTGCATTGCAAGAATTCCATATGTGTCAAGTCATGCCCAAGCCTCACACATATCAAAGATCCTAAGTAGATTGGGCCGGGGATCTTAGCAGATCATACTCCTATTTTTTTTTGAAAATTTGAACTGGACGCTAGCTCCTCTGTTTGGATTATAGCCCTTCTTTAGATATTTACTATAAAAGTAAATCTTTTTAGTTTCAAATGCTACTATTTCTTCCTCGGTGGAAAGTACCAAATCTTCTTTTCTTCTTGCACTCCTTCATATTGAAAGATGGAGACAAAGGGAAGGAGGTCAAATCTTCTTTTTTCAATCGATTGCGCTGGTAAATGAAATACTTGCGGCATGTTATCTTCCACGTCGCCGGTAGTGTATTTACTAGTGGTGTACCGCCCAGACTACACGCCACTAATGTTTTTCCAAAAATTAAAAACGTATTTTATTTAATTTGTTAGCAATACCAAATAACATAATTACACCATTGTTCATACAAGCATAAAGCTAGTCATAAAAGGACCGAGTGCCATGGGTGTCTAAAAGGGCCTTCTGTACTAGTGTGACTAGAAATATGTCTCTGTTCATGTGCGTACCCTGCTTGGCAGCACAAAATCTAGCCCATTTTTTACTCGACTAGCGCTAGACGAGCACAAATGTGAGTGAGTGGTGAAAGTCCTACCCACTTGGTGAATCATAATTCCGGTCTGTTGTTGGACTCTATATAACATGAGCTTACCCCTCGCACGAGATGTACCTTACTACTCAATCTACACAGTTACACTACTGCACAAATTATTCTTTGAATTCATGTTAGAGTAGAGAGCGGCGGCGCCAGGTCAAGCAGCAACGGCCACGGCCACTTCCGCGCACGGATGGAGTCTATTGGTCTCATTCATGTGTCGCCTCTGTGAAAGGGTCTTTTTTCACCATGCCTTGTGTGGGATCTATGTTTGGCTTTATTGTGAGGATGAAGTCCCGCACCTAGCGTGGTGCGTGACTGCCAAGACTGAGTCAGGGAAGGGGTTGTGACAGACATCAACACCTATAGGTGGCGTCTAGGAAACCGACCATGCCGCGCTTCAACAAGTTCGTCTGACCTCAACCATCTCTCCCGATGCATCTAACAAACTGAGAAATGCTACCTCTTAAGCCCAAAATAACTTTTGCAGGTGCCTTCTTACGAAGCATGTAATTTTATACTAAACTTTTATACCATTTCCTCTATAATCATTATGTGGCACACTACATAATTATAATGCATCGTGTTGCTAAATGCTACAATACCATTCTTGTTAGAAATTTGATTATTTATCATTGAGATGTTTGTGTGTGCCAAATTTAGAGTAAATATCTCATATAAACTATATATTCTGTTTTCAAATTGGATTGTGACATTTTGCTGCCAGGATGAGTTGATGAAAAATGTAAGTAAGGAAAACAAACATAATCCATCCTAAGTTTCTCCTGTCGCTATTACATCCTATGTTAGCTTCTGTCACTTAACACACACTATGGCGTATTATAGGTATTCGTGTTAATTTTAACTCTCACATATCTAAATAAGTTGCTAGAGTGTTCCAAGAAATGTACCAATAATATTCTCACAAGTCCAACAAATATTTTACGTATGTATGTATTTCGGTCTTTTTTTCCTTAATACAGTCTTAGTGAAGAAGTGACCAATATAAAATTAGTCTATTGTGTTGACATAAAAAATATCAATTTGCATCTCAGTACGATGCGCTGGGTATCCGGCACAAATCATACCTATGTGGATTTTGTTGTTAATGATCAAAGAATTAGGGGACTGCCTACATATGATATACTCCCCCACTCAATTAATTTTTCAAAAAACCCTCTCATGCCCCGCCCGCTCAAGTAGAGCCAAAGCCATGAACGAAGATTTGGTGCACATGAGCGCCAGTGCTCTCAGTTTTTAAAATATTGTAAAAGATGTACTTCTATATTTCCAAAAAATCATAAAATTTATTCCACAAATACATAAGCATGTTCTAAATACTCGTGCAAAGCTTTGGTAGAAATCATGTTGTATTTTGAGCTACAAGAAAAAAAAAATATTATGACTGTGTTTAGAGATAGTTATTGTCAGAAATTTATCTTTTTATATAGTTCATAGTACAACATATTTTCCTCGGAAATTTCTACCGTACCTTCCGAAAATTTCTATGTATGTGTGTATTTAAGTTAAGAATTTTTGGAATTCTAGAAATATCGTTATAAAATCCGAGAGCATTAATGCTCATGTGCCAAATGCACTTTCCGCAAAGCCATCCCCTAATTCCACAACCTCTAGATAAGGTCCTGGGCCGCTCTAGGCCACTGCCGTTTGTTCTCTGTTTTTTCCACAATAAATTCCAGAACCCCATGGCCAGTCCTCTGAACTTCCTGCATGATACGGGTAACATTTGGATTCGGTCAACAGACATACAAGGTCTCCTTCGTCTCCAAGTGACCTTAGCCATTTAGATCCACTTCGCCTCACCATTGTTGAGCTTTAAAATTTCAATCCATCCACATGCATCCACTCAATCGTGAGAATCTTTATTGGAAAATTGAGATTATTTTTCTGCCAAACAAAATTTGAATTACCATCATGAGTAAGCTCAGTTTTGTTACTTTTGGATTCGTGCGGAACCCCGAGCGGTTGGCGTTGCCTTGTGAGCATTCATAGTTGTGGATTTCCATCAAGGAATTTGTCAAGGTAAGAGGATCACCATAAGATCTCGTTAGTGGAAGGGCTCTTACTTGATTTTGGTAACTCAAGGGAGAAGAACGCTAGACATGTGAGGGGTCGTGTGGGCTCGGTTTGTACTGGCTTATCCAATGAAGATTAGAGTTCTCACAAAGAGTTGAACTTCACGATACATATCGTATTAGTCTCCCTCTACTTTGGTTATTTCAATTCTCTGCTTTCCGTAGTTTTATCTTCTGCTACATCATATAAGACTATTCGTCTAGTTGTATTTCAAGATAAGCTCTTTTATCCATGATCGTCCCTAAAATCAATTTCATTAAATTTTGTTTCCTCCTATGCACCCTCCTCTAGGTGTCATTGTTTATCCTTCAATTGGTATCATAATATTGGAATCTCATTATTAGATATAGCCACCTAGAGAGAAAATATGGAACCCTGAGACATAGTTGACCAAATTAAGAAACGCACCTTAGAGTGGATTTGTTGTCTAATGAGCTCATGAGTGCAAAGATCAAATATCTTGCATAAAATTTGGGGTGCTCACATTCTCCCGTTGGCGATGATGAAGGCGGCTTAAAATTACCTTCTAAAGCTCACATGTATGATTTCCAAACATCAATGATGTGAATTACTTCTATGCAATGACTTCCCAAAGTTTTCATTTGCATAACCGCAGGCCCACACCTACACTAACTAACTCCAGTTATTGATATAATAAAAACGAGTCAGGGCTCATTTGATCCATAGGATTTGTATAGAAATTGTGTTGGATTAAAATCCTATGGAAAATTTCTACACGAGTCGTTTGATTCATAAGAACATATCCCATAGGAAAATATCCTATAGGAATATTGTAGTGCAAATCGTATAAGAAAAAGACATTAGATCATATCTCATGGAAAATTCCATTGCCACAATCAAAGACACTTCATCTTAACATAGGATTTATGTAGACATGACATTTCGATCATATGCCTTTCATATTTCTATGCTTTCCCTATCCCATGAATAAAAGGAGCCCTCAAATGTTTCGACAATTTAGTCGTCTGATACCAGCCCTGGGAGGACACATGGAAGCATCAACAGCCCCCCCCCCCCCACCCCCCTAACTCTCAGCCAAGGACCCATCGCCCGTCAGGTCGTCGGGAGATTCTCCGCCATACCGAAGCACACCACCGCTTCTTGTACCATCTTTTCCTGGCACATTACTAAATTTGCTGGCGCCAATTCACTTCTTTTTAATAGATAGGCAAGGTTAACAAATGAGCCTAGCTCATTCGGTTAGGGAAGTGGATGTACAACCCAGCCACCCAGGTTCAAGGCCCCACGGACCCAAAATTGGGTTCTTATTATTTTTTAAAAAAAACCATTGTAGGGGCTTCCCCTACCGTATTCTTTTCAAAACAAAATAGATAGGCAAGCCTAGACACTGATAATGTCAATAAAATTGGAGAAGCTCGGCTAAAAAGGTCAACCCCCTCTGCCTTGGGCTTCCCGTGTGGGGTCCGACGCGTACAGAGGTCAGCTTTGTCGGATGTGGCTATAGTACTACGCACTCCCGCTCCACAACTCCCCTCCGCTGATCTATTTCTGGCTTAAGTTATAGGAACTCGTGTTAGCATCTACTAGCATCAAACATATATATATTTTCTTAAGTATCGCAGATTTATCTAGATCCACATGTATCTATACACTAAAATGTACTTAGATAGATACGAATCTAAACAAATATGTGACACTTTTTATGGAACATAGGGAGTAGTACAGAAAATTATTGTGTATGGTGATTAACCATCTAGACGCCGCTATGTTTTCTGTTGCTTATTTGGAGGTTGTCAAGCTGGCGATTGATCTTAGCCAGGGAAACATCCTATTGGAGACGGACTGCCTGGATCTAGTGGAGGACTTGCGACAAATATTTTCATCAGACCGCATTGTATCTATAACTAAAATTCTTAGGGAGCAGAATTATGCTAGTCATGAGTCAGGAAGGTTTGGTATGTTGGAAGATAGAACTGCTATTTGGTTAGGGTCGGCTCGCTGGGTCATATCCTTTGAAATTGTAGAACTGCTATTTGGAGCTCACCTCACCGGAAGGTTATTTATATGGTGGTACATTGGGTTTAGCTTTGGCCCATCCTCTCGCCGGAGGAACAGCGGGATGCTATGGCTACTGGGTGCACACGCGGCTCCTAATGGTCGCTCAGGATATTTTGTGTCAGACTGATTGGCGGCATACTAGGAGGCTTTGTTGATGAGTCTTCTTTTTTATGTCATGTTTATTTTCTCTGGTTGAGTTTTGTATCAATCAATGGTGATGTTTGAGATGCAAACAAGACCTCTTTTGAACTTATTATTAATAAAAGGTCGTGTGCATCATCACGATGCAGAAGCCGGGGTATATCCCCATTTCGAAAAAAAAAAAGCAACACTACTACTAGTTGATTAATACAATCCTTTTTACCCTACAATTTTTTTTGTCATAGTATGGATCGTCGAATAACCCGGCCGGCGAAAGTGTCAAACCCTGCTCTGAAATGCACATTTGGACGAAGAAGGGCCGTGGAAACGAAAATGCAAGCCGGCCGTGTGAAGCATATATCACAAGCCTTTCCATTGGTAACTCCGAAGTGAAACTCCATCCTCCACGCGTATCTTGACTATTTCTCCCACGTACGTACAAGACCAATCTCTCTCTATATATATATAACCATGTAGAAGTACTTGTACCTGTGACACCCCAGCAAAGTACAGTAAAGCAAGGAGATAGCAAGCAGAGGTAGCTTCAGGCTTCAGCTTTAGTTCTCGACGACCTCCATGGCTTCCAAGCATATGCTTGCCGTGGCGGCGGCGATCATCCTCGCCTTCCTCCCCATGATCGCCTCAGAAACCGTGCATCCTGTGGGCGATGCCAGGGGCTGGACGCTCGGCTTCGACTACAAAACCTGGTCCGAGAGCAAGCAGTTCAGAGTCAGCGACACACTGCGTAAGCACTCGATCAGTTCAATATATTCCGTATTTGTTTCCCAGGAAATCGATCGGTTTCATGGCTCGGAAATCCTCTGCGTTGAGCATCATTTTCTTAATCAAGTCATGCATGGTTAGAACTGCTGATCAAAACTCGAACTGATTCAGCGAGATGCATGAATGCGTGCTTGCAGTGTTCGGCTACAACAAGGCCTTCCACAACGTGATAGAGGTGAGCGGGCCGGACTTCAAGGCGTGCAACACCGCCAACCCCATCGGCGCCTATAGCTGCGGCAGCGATGCGGTCGGGCTGGAGAAGCCGGGGAGGAGGTGGTTCATCTGCGCCATCGGCAAGCATTGCCAGATGGGCATGAAGCTCAACGTCACCATCCACGCGGCGGACGCGCTCACGCCGGCCCCGGCACCGGCACCGTGGTCTCACCATCACAAATCCAGGCGCCCCTTCGTTTCCAAGTGGTGATCGCCCGCCGGCTGCCGGCCCTGCAGGCCTGTATCAGCTATGTGAATGTGACTATGTGATCGTAGTTCGTGTTTTTGCTAGTCAAGTCGCGTGTGTACGGTGTGATGTGAATGTGATCGACCGCAGTGTTGCTTCGTGCAATTTTATCCATACAGATGTATTCATTGTTAGACTGTTAAGGTAGTTGATTGGCCATTTTTGTTTGTTCAGTGAAATACAACATTAGTCTGGAAAACGAACTTGGCAGATCAATAGTTAATCTCTCGCAAAAAAAGAAGACTCAGGGAAACAAGGCAATCGTTCAAAAAACGATAGAAAAACTGCCGTCACTCCATACATTGCAAGTTGGAGAGCAACACAATAGAAAAAAAAAATGATATCTTCATGAACAATTCCCTCATGCGCCGCTCTTCGGGGGTGGCAGGCGGAAACCCTAGCTGCCGCCGCCCCATGTGAAATTGCATGCTCTAGTCAGTTCAACCATTAGACCGATCTGATGGAGGAGGAATTATATTTAACACCACCCCTCACATCTAGGACGTTGGGCCTTTTTTTCTTAGATCTCACACGGGCCTTTGACGTGCATCCTTAGATTTTTTTTTGAGAGGCCACAAATATTTATTTTAAATACTGCGAACCCAGGACCTTGTAGGTCTGATACCATTTGGAATTGTATGCACTAACCAGTTCAACCAATAGACCAATCTGTTGGAGAATGGCTAGGCGATTATATTCAACACCTCCCTTACGTCTAGGCCGGTGTGCTTTTTTTAGATCTCTCACGGGCCTTAGACGTGTATCCTTGGATTTGTTTTTTAGGGAGACCGCAAATATGACGGTGGTGGTGGTGCCAGTTGTGGTGGCCGTGGGTGGCGCTAGGCATGTACCGGTAAACAACATCGACGACGGGGATTCATGTGCTTCGTGCACGACTCGTGCTGCTACTATGGCTCGAATTAAAGGAGTTAGATGGTGATCCTAGTGGTCTTCATATGACCAATTCTTCTGATCTACCTGTTGTCAATTATCCAAGATCTTGCCGCGGACGAGTTCCGGATTACTTCGCTGGATGTTTTCACGAATTGGCTTTGGTGCTCGTGAACTTTTAGCCCGTGGGGTTTCAAGGGGATATGACGTGAAGCTCTGCTCCCTGCTTCACATTAAACACCATAGGACATGTTGGTGTCTGTGGTTTTCATGGTGTTGATAGAGGCGGGGGAATGTCAATACGGCTATGATTAGAAGATGATAAGGTATTGGCAGAGGTGGAGTCTTGAGATGATGAAGACATTGCTTCACGGGATGTTGTGCGGGCACGGCCGTAGGATGTTGTTCCTGTCTAGATTGCAGACGTGCATGTGAGCTTGGTGATTGATGCTTTGTAACGACGACCTCGATGAGTTGGAGCGGCAACACTTGGGGATTTTAGTTTTAGTGGTTCTCTTCGAGTCCCGACTCTCGATATTTGGGGTGAAAATCTAAGGTCTGGCATTCATTGGTCTTACCTTGCAATGAGGTCCTTGTTGAGGGCATTGTTTAGAAAGTTTGAATTTCCTCCAAGGTGAAAATCTACAATCTTTGATGGGGTGATGACAATGTTGGTGAATTGTTTCCTTCATGGAGAGCATCGTTTTTGGAGAACCTTTTATGTAGTAAGGGTGTTGTATTTGGTGGTGTTTTGGGTCCATCTGGTGCGAGTGGTCAATCATTTCGTTGGGGTCATTTTCTATATTTTTTCTTTTCTGGCTATGTTCAGCCTTTAAGTCTTGACTTGTTTTTGATGTTACTGTGATGCAGAGGTTGAGTATAATTGGTATTTTATTAATATTAGCCTATTACCTTTGTACGAAAAAGTGATGTTATTGCTTCAGACGTTGATGTCTGAACCATTTCAAACTTCAACTCGTACATGTTTGGTGACAATGATAATACAAAGAACAAAGATCATATAATTGTTAATCTTGTGCGCATGTAAGGAATTGACACAAACCATACCTCCCAAGCCACATGAGAGGCGACTCGGGAGGCGGCCTAAATCACTGCCACCAGACTACTCCTCCTCCACACCCCTCTCTCCACCGCCGGTCAAGCCCCGACTTGCAAACAACGACAGGTTCCCTTTTTCTCGAGCGAGGTGTGCGAAGTGTGAAGTTCCTCTAACTCGGCCGCACGATCGACCAACATCTCCGCCTTCTTGGCATGTGGCTCCAACATCCAGGCTGCTTCGGCTCCCTGGAGTTTGGAACGATGGCAGTAGCAAGCGGTAGGGTTTCAACCAGTCCATCTTTCCGGCGAGACCCTTCAGGCTCGATGCAATTCTTGTCCGTCTGGTCTGGGTCAGTGTACATCTCATAGATGCTCTGGTATCAATTGTTACAGTTGTTGTCCTAATTCAAGATCCGCCTAACCAGTGTTTATGACCCACATGTATCATGGGGCGTTTTGGCCCACCAACCCAGTCCAACTGGAGACTAACCCAAACTTACAATAGGTCTTGGCCCTCTCCCCTAAAGACTAGCCTATTAGGGGGGGGGAGGGGTCACCCTCAGCCTTATAAGTTGCTCATGTTCTCCTCCTAGAATCGATATGGTACTAAGCTTAACAAATCTCCCCCTCACACATCGGCCACCATGGGCCCGCTTAATAGAATGTTACCGGCCCACCAACAATGATCGAGCACCATGAATATACATAAGATTTGCATCCGGGCATCTAAGCTTTGGTACCACTTTTGTTTGTCATCGCATGCCCATAAAAAGCATACGAGGAAAAAACAATCACATCACGACTCCGAGATTTATTAACGACTTTTAGCAATCTTGCCTACATCTTGGAATGGTATTTTTTCGGTAAAAGAAATATGTTAATATCCCGGAGGGAGGCATTCTTAACGAGCGCGCTTTTCAATGTACTAATCAACTATAACTCGACAAGCCCATCGAGGTTAACAGACGTACGAGACCATCGCCACCACGGGACCACACGCCCCTTGTGATTTTGTGTGTACTGGCTAACCGTGGTGCCTTTATATGAGATCTTAGTTACTCACATGTGTTCGACTTAACCTACCATTAATTACAAGTTCAAATATATATTTGATACATATTTGAACACACTGAATCGAACTATCGCTCGCAAGGTTAGCATTTCCGCGGGAGAGACGCTTTGCGGTGCGGCGAGGTGGACACTGGACAGAGCTCGATTTTCAGAGACGCAAGCTATGGAGATTTCCCAACGAGTGGTGACGTCAGTTACGCTTCGCAAGTGCACAGCTGGACAGAGAGCTCGGAAAGAAAATTGGGTGCAGACCGTGTCAAACTATACGAAACTTTCTGAATCTCGCTTGCTTTTCCATCGATGGCTCCATTCGTTCCGTTGGTCACTCCAATGCAGAGCTCCGCGTCCGTCTTGACCATTTCTCCCGTGTGCGTACGTCTGTGAATACGAACAAGATCAAGATCTCTATATAAACATGTATGTATACGTGGTATTAGGACATCCATAGCACACTTTCAGTAAGTAGAACCGACCAACCGGTAGTTTCAGTTCCATTTAGTTCGATCGATCTGCATGGCTTCGAACAATCAGATGCTTGCCGTTGCGGCGGTGATCGCCGTCGCCTTCCTACCCCTCTTCTCCTCGGCCAGCGTTCACCTCGTCGGCGACGAGGAAGGCTGGACCCTCGGATTCAACTACACCGCCTGGTCCGAGAGCAATCAGTTCATGGTTGGCGAAGCACTAGGTAACCAACCATTTCGATTCTCATGTTGCTCATGCAGATATTACTCTTGCATCACGCATCGTTTTCTTGATCAAGTCATGCTCAGCCATGACCCATCATATTGTTGATCAAAACTGGAACTGATTCATCGAGACGTGCGTATGCTCGCAGCGTTCGACTACGACAAGGCAAACCACAACGTGGTTGAGGTGACCGGAGCGGGATTCAAGGCGTGCAGCGCCGCCAATCCCCTCGGCACCTGGAGCTCCGGCCGCGATCTGGTGAAGCTGGAGAACCCGGGGAGGAGGTGGTTCATCTGCGCCGTCGGCAACCACTGCCAGATGGGCATGAAGCTCAATGTCACCATCCTCGCGGCGGAGGCGCCTTCCCCTGCCCCTGCACAAGCTTTCTGGACGGCGCCTTCGCCTTCTCCCCATCACAAGTCCAGGCGCCCCTTCGTTTCCAAGTGGTGATCGATCACCTGCCGGCGCCCTGGACCAACTATGACGCTGTTCGTGTTCCAGCCGGCGCCTTGGTAGTGACATCATCCTTGCACGCTGTACCGTACGTCCGTACCCATGTACTAATTGTTAGACTCGTGGTGTACGCAACCAATAAATTGCCCATTTTTCAGTAGATTTTGTTTTCATGAAGCCTAATGTTTATTAAAGACCATACGAATTTTTTTTGGCAATCAATAATATGGTCATATTACAAGTAATGTATAGTACATGATAGAGATAGAAGAGCCGTATCTGGAAGTTACAAAATAAACTCTAAAAGAAACAAGCAAAACATCGAGGTAATGTATTCTTCTGAAGGCAGTCATAGGATAACGACATATATAACCAACCAATATACCCGTGAATACTAATGAGGGTTCTCTAATGATTTTATTTTTCAATCGCAATGCAAAGGATACACACTCGACACATTCCATAAAGCAATTAACTAATAACATTAGGAGTACCAACACCATATTTTAGGAAACAATAATCAAATGGCTAGGCTACAGCTGGCTGTAAAAAAAACCAAAACATCAGCCGCCTCTGGAGCCGTCTGATGCAATTAAGTCATCAAATCCCGCGCATCCGATCATGTAACAAAAACGGTTCGCGTGTAGCAAAAAAAGCTTGTTTATGTAACATTCATCTCCAACATTTTTTCTAAGAACTGTAGAAACTTGTGACGTATGCAAGAAAAAAACATTGTAGCACTTTAAACATGTCCATATAGCAAAAAAAAAAAAAAACAATATGTAACAATCCCTATTTGTTTGGAGCAAAACCTCAAAATCATGTTACGGTCTCCAACAAAAAGAACCAACACATTAATCATTTCTGTCTAACTCATCCAACATTATGAAAACACGCAAGTAACACTGATGCAATCTCTCTGTAATATACACACAAAAAATCATTGTAGCACTTTGTGTGTACTTATACATCAAAAACTATATAGAAATGTAGCTAATCCTAGCGCCATATGTAGCATTGACAAAAATTCCAAAACTAACCGCCATATGTAGCATTGACGAAAATCCCAAAACTAACCTTCTTTCTCATCACCATGGAGGCATTCCAAATGGCTGATTTGAGCTCGAGAGCCATAGAATCCACCACGCCAGAGAGGGAAGCCAGATGGAACTTCCCCACCATTCTGCTCGTGAATTCAACTTCTCCAAGTCCCACCGATCCCCAGGAATTCATGTCATCGGAGCGCCATGGCGGTAGAGGTTGAAGCAAGCGGGGGCATACGAGCCAGAATAGTGCACGGGGAGCAGCGGTGGCGGAGGTGAAGCGCGTGGGGAGCGGCAAGCGCGGCTGCCAGCGAACGGAGAAACAACGGCGGCGCGACCGCCATCGACCAGAGGAGGAGTCGGGCGCACGACCTGCAAGCGGAGGAGCAGCGGCGCGGTTTCCAATGCATGAAGGAGGGTAGAAATGCCAGGACGCCGGCGGAGCGCGCGGGGAGGAGCAGAGGAGGAGCGGGGGAGGAGCGCTTAGGGAAGAAGACCTGCGAGCGATGCGATTTCTATCGAATCGGTTGTAGACCGGCTATATCGGTTTATAGATAAACTTTTCCTAACCAAGTTGTCTTGTCGACGTTGCTAGGAGATGATTTTATGAACAACCATTGTCGAAGAAGTAACATCCGGAACAAAATTGAGAGGACCATCCTCCTCTTAACAACCTTTATAGAAATTTCAAAATCAGTGTAACGAAGCAATATGTGATAGACCTTGCATGTACATTTTAATCTTTTAACACTACCATTGATGTCGCAAGAATGTCTCGTCGCGGAAAAGCTGAAGACCACTTATTGTATATGATGGCATCTCTACTTACGCAGAGATGGCGCCAAAACACTATCTAATCTTTTGGAAAAACATTTTCATACAAAGCTGAAATCATAAACCGGGCGCCCCACTCCTCTCTATGCCGACGTGGAAATCTTTTTCTGGCTTGGGGAATTGGTAGTGATCTGGTGGCGAGGCCACTTGTTCAATTCTGGTGGCTCTTTTAAAACGACATGAGTGGTTGTGGAAGCAGTCGCGGTAGGAGGGGAGCTACTTGTTTCACCGTTGGTTCTGATATATTCGAACGGCTCCGACATCTTTTCAATCGTGGACTTATTGTTCCACCACGGCTCCTTCGAGTAGCATTTTTGTAGATAGACGACTATAATTTCTTAGAAATCTAAATAGGGCTAACATAATTGCTACTAAGCCCCAGACCTAAATGGGCTACAATCCTCCATTTGCACACAGTTCTGCATATTATAATCATGGATTTCACACCTATTTGTATTGAACTTTATTACTCATCTCACTACAACATCGATTGCATGTCATTATGTATATACTATATAATTAACAGTGTTGTTAAATATTAAGACATAATGTTCGTTATAGGTACCATTGTTTGTCACTACTTGTGCCCAATTGAAAGCAAATATTTTCATAAAAAATTTAGGTTTTTGTAATTTGGATTGGGACATATTATAAAAAATAATGTGAAGATGAGTTGACGGTAAATTTTAGTAAGGGAAACAAACATATCCCACCCTAAGTTTTCCTGTCCCTATACAACCTATGTTAGCACGCCCAACTTAATGCATTATGGCATGTTTAATGGTGTTCGCGTTAATATTTATCATTACACATCTAAATAACTTGCCAGTGTTTTCTAGAAAATGTGTTAATAGTATCCTCACATGTTCATCAATGCTAAACTTACGGGGAGAGGGCTTACAAAATTTTGGTACGGGCGTACGTGGAACCAAATCATTGGAAGAAACTGTTGGTTCAGTTGCAAGAAAAAAATCCCACAACAAATCCTTGATAAGCCATTTTTTGTAACAAATTTTTGTAAGCCATCTCCCCGTAACATTTTTTTGTAAGCCATCTCCTCGTAAGTGTAGCATTATTGTCATCGAATATCTTACATATGTTTCTATTTTTATAATTTTTAACAAAATGTCCTTGATATAGTCTTAAATGAAGTAGTGGACACTAGACTTTGGCCAAAATTGTATGAGCCAAAGTGAATATCCCCAAAATTGTGCACTTTTTTCGCACAACAGATCAACTTACCTGCTAACACCAATTCATAAGCATCCAAAAGAAAACTGATATGGTAACGACTAAAGACAAGAAACAACAATAGGCAATGATAGTGCAGATGTGTAATAATAGCAATATTATTGCGCAGCGAGCGAGCACAACTTTGGGCCAATGAACTAATTGAGCTGTCAACCCATTTGGGATGGGCCAATTTTAATGGATAATCCCATTTGAGAACCTCGAATCATCTGCAAACAAGTCGGAATTCCATATACATTAGATATCGGCAATAACACATCATCTACCGTGTCCATCGAATATCTATCTGACCAACCAATATTTGCACCGCTTCCATATATGGCGGAGGTTTTGTAAAAATCCATACGACGTCTTTGAGAGGTTACTACAAAAAAAGCACGGGGGAAACCAATCCATGTCTCGGCGACAATGCATTGTCTCATGGATGAGGAGTCAGGAACGTGGAATGAGAAGAATGTTCAGGCATTCTTTGAGACAGTCACGACAGTGCAGATCATGCAGATTCCCATATCTCTCCGGGCCACCGGAGACTTTGCATGTTGGCCGGCTACAAAGCATGACACTTATACTTTTTTTTTTCTTCTTTTTTTCCAAACGATCCTAGGATCGGATTTCATTATCAGCAGATAACGAAACAAACGAGTATCACATGCCCATCAGGCACGTTTCAACACAAACACCACAACACAAAGAAAATAAAGGCTGCCTGGGGCAAGCCAACAACTCAACACATCTAACAGTTTTTCTCCCAACACAGAGAGATACCACATCGAAACAGCACCAAAATAGGTTATCACAGCTAACACCAGCCAAAAGCAGAAACCGACAGAAGTTCTTCACCAAGATGTAACACATCAGGGGATGTCAGCATGATCATCCTCCTCCATATCGTCCTCATCAACATCAGCGTTCCTCGCTTCCCTGATCATCAGCGGCCTCTGTGCCGGAGGAGGCCTGTTTTGAGCCCCAGCAGCGGCATTTTGAGTATTAGCCAGCTTCAGAAGTCCATCAGCTCCCAAACGCAGGTCTTCAGCGTCCTTCTCTCCGTGCAAACCTGCCCAGTATTTCATGAAGACAGTAGAATAACTAATCAGTTCAACCGGATCCTTGATCAATTTATGATCAAAGCAAGCTCTATTCCTCAGTTTCCAAATTGCCCAGCAAATCGCAGCCAACCCCGCAATTTGCGTGTTTCTGCTTGCAGGGATAAAACGTGGGATCCACCAGAAGAACTGAGTAAAGGAACCAGGTCTGGTTCTCGCTCCAATCAGCTTCCCAACCGCACTCCAAACGAACTTTGCAGCTGGACAGGAGAAGAAAATGTGGGAAATACTTTCAGGACAACTGCAGAATTGACAGGAGGCATTCCCATGCCAGTTCCTTTTTAACAGATTGTCTTTTGTAGAAATAGCATTGTGCCATATCATCCACAGCCAGATTTTGATTTTCAGAGGAATTTTACTTTTCCATAAGTGCTTGAAGGTTCTGTCCATACCATTACTGCACAGGTGATTATATACTGACTTAACTGTAAATTTACCACTTTTCGTCCATTTCCAGTGAGGTTTATCTTGTCTGTCAGTTAACACTGTCTGTGGCATGATTTGATGTAGGCCATGGATCTGCAGAGCAATATCAGGTGTCATCCATCTCCTGAATGTAAAATTCCAGTTCATATTGGCAGCATCCGCAACAGACACATCTTGCTCAATACATATATCAAAAATTTCAGGGAATCTGTCTTTTAAAGGAATCTGCTCACACCAAGCATCACACCAGAAACTAGTGTTTTTACCATTCCCCACTTTCATCCTTCTTCCTTTCAAATAAATCTGTTTCACCTGCAGCATATCAGACCAGAGAGGGGAGTCTCCAGGTTTTTTCTTTGCAAGACATATACCACCCTGTTTGAGATATTTGTTCCTCATCAGATCTTGCCAAGGTCCAGATTCATTCTCAATTTTCCACCACCATTTACACATCAAGCTGATATAAACAAATGAAGATTTTTTATGCCCAAACCTCCTTTCTTCTTTGGTTTGCAAATCCAATTCCATTTGACAAAGTGGTATTTCCTTTTATCAGCACTCCCGACCTGGAAAAAGATCTGATGGGCCTGTCAATTTGTTCAATGGTTGACTTATGGAGCAACCTCATGGACATCTGATAAACAGCAACACTGGAAAGGCAGGCATCAATTTTGACAACTCTCCCTCCAATGGACATGGCATTTCCCTACCCACCCACTCATTTTCTTTTTTGTTTTTTCCCCGTAAATTTCATCTCTGCAACAGTTGGTCTTCTTGCACAAAGAGGAGTGCCAAGGTATTTAATTGGCCAAGTCCCCTGTTGACAATTAAAAAGGGCAGCAAAGAACTGTGATTTCACCTCATCCTCAAGGATCATCATAACCTCACTTTTCTCAAAATTGATTTTAAGTCCAGACATTGTTTCAAAAATATACGGAATGAGTTTCAAATTCACAGTCTTGCTCAAGCATCATCCTGAATGAGCAGAATAGTGTCATCGACATACCGCAACGTAGAAATGCCTTTTTCTACTAGATTGTCAGCAAGCCCTTTGATGAGCCCATTCTGTTGAGCCAGGGATATCATCTTGGATAAGCTGTTGGCTGCCATGTTGAACAGAAAAGGAGCAAAAGGATCTCCCTGTCTCACTCCCTTACAACTAGCAAAATAGGGACCAACATTGTCATTTACTTTCACACTTAAAGTACCATTTGTCACCACTTTTTTGATCCAATCAAGCCAGCTGTTGCTGAAGCCCTTCTGATGGCAGCAATCAAACAGGAAACTCCAGTTTACTTTATCATATGCCTTCTCAAAATCAATTTTCAACACCACACCCTGTTGCTTTCTAAATTTGCTTTCTCTCGGGACTTCTTGGAGAAGCATAACCCCATCTGTGATATATCTCCCTTTGATGAAAGCAGTTTGGTGATTGGACAGCAGTTTCTCCATCACTGGGGTAACTCTGACAGTAAGAGTTTTGGTGATAATTTTGAACAGAACTTGCAATAAGCAAATAGGTCTGAATTTTTGGATCCTATCAGCATCATCACCTTTAGGAATTAAAGTAATAACACCATAGTTAATACTGGCAAGGTCAATTTTATGTGCATGTAAGTCATGAAACACTGCCATAATATCCTCCTTGATAATTGATGTCTACGGGAGCTTCTATTCTTGTAGACAGTGTTGGGCCTCCAAGAGCAGAGGTTTGTAGAACAGCAGCAAGTTTCCCTTAAGTGGATCACCCAAGGTTTATCGATCTCAGGGAGGAAGAGGTCAAAGATATCCCTCTCATGCAACCCCGCAACCACAAAGCAAGAAGTCTCTTGTGTCCCCAACACACCTAATAGGTGCACTAGTTCGGCGAAAAGATAGTGAAATACGAAGTGGTATGAATAAGTAGTAGCAACGGCACCGGAAAAGTGCTTTGCCCAGGACAGTAAACAAGCAAGTAGTAACGCAGACGAGTAGTAACGCAGCAGTAGTAACGCAATAAAACAAGAAACAAGCAGCGATAGCGATATTTAGGAACAAGGCCTAGGGATTAGACTTTCACTAGTGGACACTCTCAACATTGATCACATAACGTAACGGATAAATGCATACTCTACACTCTTGTTGGATGATGAACACATTGCGTAGGATTACACGAACCCTCAATGCCGGAGTTAACAAGCTCCACAATAATGCTCATATTTTAGTAACCTTTAGTGTAAGATAGATCAAAAGACTAAACCAAGTAACTAACATAGCATGCACACTGTCACCTTCATGCAAATGTAGGAGGAATAGATCACATCAATATTATCATAGCAATAGTTAACTTCGCAATCTACAAGAAATCATGATCATAGCATAAACCAAGTACTAACACGGTGCACACACTGTTACCTTTGCACATGTGCAGGAGGAATAGAACTACTTTAATAACTTTGCTAGAGTAGCACATAGAATAGTGGTGATACAAAACTCATATGAATCTCAATCATGTAAAGCAGCTCATGAGATTATTGTATTGAGGTACATGGGAGAGAGATGAACCACATAGCTACAGCGGAGTGATACGTCTCCAACGTATCGATAATTTCTTGTGTTCCATGCCACATTATTGATGTTATCTACATGTTATATGCACACTTTATGTCATATTCGTGCATTTTCTGGAACTAACCTATTAACAAGATGCCGAAGTGCCGGTTCTGTTTTCTGCTGTTTTTGGTTTCAGAAATCCTAGTAACGAAATATTCTCGAATCGGACGAAATCAACGCCCGGGTTCCTATTTTACCCGGAAGCATCCAGAACACACGAGAACCGCCGGAGAAGGGGGCGGGGCCACCACACCACACCCCGGCGCGGCCAAGGGGGCGCGCCCCCTAGGGTGTGGGCCCCCGGAAGCCCTCCTACGCCGCCTCTCCGCCTATATAAAGCCCCCGACCTAAAAACCTCGCGGCGTTCGACGAAAACCACGAAACCTTCCGGAGCCGCCGCCATCGCGAAGCCAAGATCCGGGGGACATGAGTCTCTGTTCCGGCACCCTGCCGGAGCGGGGAAGTGCCCCGGAAGGCTTCTCCATCGACACCGCTGCCATCTCCACCGCCATCTTCATCACCGCTGCTTGCTCCCATGAGGAGGAGTAGTTCTCCATCGAGGCTCGGGGTGCACCGGTAGCTATGTGGTTCATCTCTCTCCTATGTGCTTCAATACAATAATCTCATGAGCTGCTTTACATGATTGAGATTCATATGATGATGCTTGTAATCTAGATGTCATTATGCTAGTCAAGTGAGTTTTACTTATGTGATCTCCGGAGACTCCTTGTCCCACGTGTGTAAAGGTGACAGTGTGTGCACCGTGTGGGTCTCTTAGGCCATATTTCACGGAATACTTATTCACCGTTGAATGGCATAGTGAGGTGCTTATTTATATCTCTTTATGATTGCAATGTGTTTGTATCACAATTTATCTATGTGCTACTCTAGTGATGTGTTATTAAAGTAGTTTTATTCCTCCCGCACGTGTGCAAAGGTGACGATGTGTGCACCGTGTTAGTACTTGGTTTATGCTATGATCATGATCTCTTGTAGATTGCGAAGTTAACTATTGCTATGATAATATCGATGTGATCTATTCCTCCTACATATGCATGAAGGTGACGAGTGTGCATGCTATGCTAGTACTTGGTTTAGTCTCGTTGATCTATCTTACACTAAAGGTTACTAAAACATGAGCATTATTGTGGAGCTTGTTAACTCCGGCATTGAGGGTTCGTGTAATCCTACGCAATGTGTTCATCATCCAACAAAAGTGTAGAGTATGCATTTATCTATTCTGTTATGTGATCAATGTTGAGAGTGTCCACTAGTGAAAGTGTAATCCCTAGGCCTTGTTCCTAAATATCGCTATCGCTGCTTGTTTCTTGTTTCATTGCGTTACTACTCGCTGCGTTACTACTGCTACCATATTACCACCATCAACTACACGCCGTTACTACTGCTCATTTATTCATACCACCTGTATTTCACTATCTCTTCGCCGAACTAGTGCACCTATTAGGTGTGTTGGGGACACAAGAGACTTCTTGCTTTGTGGTTGCAGGGTTGCATGAGAGGGATATCTTTGACCTCTTCCTCCCCGAGTTCGATAAACCTTGGGTGATCCACTTAAGGGAAACTTGCTGCTGTTCTACAAACCTCCGCTCTTGGAGGCCCAACACTGTCTACAAGAATAGAAGCTCCCGTAGACATCAAGCACTTTTCCGGCGCCGTTGCCGGGAGGAAAGGTAAAAAGGCACTCATACTCCGGTTCCAGTGTAACGTACTTTTCCGGCGCCATTGTGTTTGTGCTCGAAGATATTTCCTTTAGATCCTGCAATTGCATCTTTTTGTTTCTTGTTTACACTAGTTTGGCATAATGGACAACAATGAGCTTCTTATTATATTTCCTGATTTAAAACATGGATTGTTTGATGCGAAAATTAAAAAACCTATGGAATCTTATTTGCATGCTGGTAGTAATATTAGTATGAACGCTTTGAACACCATTGTTGATAATGATATAGAAAGTTCTAAGCTTGGGGAAGCTGTTTTTTATGATCTTTTTAGTCCCCCAAGCATTGAGGAGAAAATTTTCTTTGATGATACTTTGCCTCCTATTTGTGATGATAATAATAGTGGTCTTTTGGTACAACCTACTATGGAGAGTAAATTTTGTTGTGATTATACTATGCCTCCTACACTTGATGAGAATAATAATGATAGCTACTTTGTTGAATTTGCTCCCACTACAACTAATAAAATTGATTATGCTTATGTGGAGAGTAATAATTTTATGCATGAGACTCATGATAAGAATGCTTTATGTGATAGTTATATTGTTGAGTTTGCTCATGTTGCTACTGAAAGTTATTATGAGAGAGGAAAATATGGTTGTAGAAATTTTCATGTTACTAAAACACCTCTCTATGTGCTGAAATTTTTCAAGCTACACTTGTTTTATCTTCCTATGCTTGTTACTTTGCTCTTCATGAACTTGTTTATTTACAAGATTCCCTTGCATAGGAAGCATGTTAGACTTAAATTTGTTTCAAATTTGCCTCTTGATGCTCTCTTTTGCTTCAAATACTATTTCTTGCGAGTGCATCATTAAAACTCGCTGAGCCCATCTTAATGGCTAAAAAGAAAGAACTTCTTGGGAGATAACCCATGTGTTATTTTGCTACAGTACTTTGTTTTATATTTGTGTCTTGGAAGTTGTTTACTACTGTAGCAACCTCTCCTTATCTTAGTTTTGTGTTTTGTTGTGCCAAGTAAAGTCTTTGATAGTAAAGTAAGTACTAGATTTGGATTACTGCGCGTAAACAGATTTCTTTGTCTGTCACGAATCTGGGTCTAATTCTCCGTAGGTAACTCAGAAAATTATGCCAATTTACGTGAGTGATCCTCAGATATGTACGCAACTTTCATTCAATTTGAGCATTTTCATTTGAGCAAGTCTGGTGGCCTAATAAAATCCATCTTTACGGACTGTTACTGTTTTGACAGATTCTGCCTTTTATTTCGCATTGCCTCTTTTGCTATGTTGGATGAATTTATTTGATCCATTAATGTCCAGTAGCTTTATGCAATGTCCAGAAGTGTTAAGAATGATTGTGTCACCTCTGAACATGTTAATTTTTATTGTCCACTAACCCTCTAATGAGTTGTTTCGAGTTTGGTGTGGAGGAAGTTTTCAAGGGTCAAGAGAGGAGGATGATATACTACGATCAAGAAGAGTGAAAAGTCTAAGCTTGGGGATGCCCCGGTGGTTCATCCCTGCATATATCAAGAAGACTCAAGCGTCTAAGCTTGGGGATGCCCAAGGCATCCCCTTCTTCATCGATAAATTATCGGGTTCCTTCTCTTGAAACTATATTTTTATTCGGTCACATCTTATGTGCTTTACTTGGAGCGTCTCGTGTGCTTTTGTTTTTGTTTTTGTTTGAATAAATTGGATTACATCATGCTTGTGTGGTAGAGAGACACGCTCCGCTGGTTCATATGAACACATGTGTTCTTAGCTCATAATATTCATGGCGAAGTTTCCTCTTCGTTAAATTGTTATATGGTTGGAATTGGAAAATGATACATGTAGTAATTGCTATAATGTCTTGGGTAATGTGATACTTGGCAATTGTTGTGCTCATGTTTAAGCTCTTGCATCATATACTTTGCACCTATTAGTGAAGAATACATAGAGCATGCTAAAATTTGGTTTGCATAATTGGTCTCTCTAAAGTCTAGATAATTTCTAGTATTGAGTTTTGAACAACAAGGAAGACGGTGTAGAGTCTTATAATGTTTTCAATATGTCTTTTATGTGAGTTTTGCTGCACCGAGTTCATCCTTGTGTTTGTTTCAAATAAGCCTTGCTAGCCTAAACCTTGTATCGAGAGGGAATACTTCTCATGCATCCAAAATACTTGAGCCAACCACTATGCCATTTGTGTCCACCATATCTACCTATACTACATGGTATTTTCCCGCCATTCCAAAGTAAATTGCTTGAGTGCTACCTTTAAAATTCCATCATTCACCTTTGCAATATATAGCTCATGGGACAAATAGCTTAAAAACTATTGTGGTATTGAATATGTAATTATGCACTTTATCTCTTATTAAGTTGCTTGTTGTGCGATAACCATGTTTTGCGGGAACGCCATCAACTCATTGTTGAATTTCATGTGAGTTGCTATGCATGTTCGTCTTGTACGAAGTAAGGGCGATCTACACTTGAGTTGAATGGTTTGAGCATGCATATTGTGAGAGAAGAACATTGGGCCGCTAACTAAAGCCATGATTCATGGTGGAAGTTTCGAGTTTTGGACAAATATCCTCAAGTCTCTAATGAGAAAAGAATTAATTGTTGTCAAATGCTTAAAGCATTAAAAGAGGAGTCCATTATCCGTTGTCTATGTTGTCCCGGTATGGATGTCTAAGTTGAGAATAATCAAAAGTGAGAAATCCAAATGCGAGCTTTCTCCTTAGACCTTTGTACGGGCGGCATAGAGGTACCCCTTTGTGAAACTTGGTTAAAGCATATGTATTGCGGTGATAATCCGGGTAGTCCAAGCTAATTAGGACAAGGTGCGGGCACTATTGGTACACTATGCATGAGGCTTGCAACTTATAAGATATAATTTACATGATGCATATGCTTTATTACTACCGTTGACAAAATTGTTTCATGTTTTCAAAATCAAAGCTCTAGCACAAATATAGCAATCGATGCTTTTCCTCTATGGAGGACCATTCTTTTACTTTCATTGTTGAGTCAGTTCACCTATTTCTCTCCATCTCAAGAAGCAAACACTTGTGTGAAGCTGTGCATTGATTCTTACATATTTGCATATTGCATTTGTTATATTGCTTTGCATTGACAATTATCCATGAGATATACATGTTATAAGTTGAAAGCAACCGCTGAAACTTCATCTTCCTTTGTGTTGCTTCAATACCTTTACTTTGAATTATTACTTTATGAGTTAACTCTTATGCAAGACTTATTGATGCTTGTCTTGAAGTGCTATTCATGAAAAGTCTTTGCTTTATGATTCAGTTGTTTACCCATGTCATATACATTGTTTTGATCGCTGCATTCACTACATATGCTTTACAAATAGTATGATCAAGTTTATGATGGCATGTCACTCCAGAAATTATCTTTGTTATCGTTTTACCTGCTCGGGACGAGCGAGAACTAAGCTTGGGGATGCCGATACGTCTCCAACGTATCGATAATTTCTTGTGTTCCATGCCACATTATTGATGTTATCTACATGTTATATGCACACTTTATGTCATATTCGTGCATTTTACTGGAACTAACCTATTAACAAGATGCCGAAGTGTCGGTTCACGTTTTCTGCTGTTTTTGGTTTCGAAATCCTAGTAACGAAATATTCTCGGAATCGGACGAAATCAACGCCCGGGTTCCTATTTTACCGGAAGCATCCGGACCACACGAGAACCGCCGAGAGAAGGGGGCAGGGCCACCACACCACACCCGGCGCGGCCAAGGGGGCGCGCCCCCTAGGGTGTGGGCCCCCGAAGCCCTCTCGCGCCGCCTCTCCGCCTATATAAAGCCCACGACCTAAAAACCTCGCGGCGTTCGACGAAAACCACGAAACCTTCGAGAGCCGCCGCCATCGCGAAGCCAAGATCCGGGGGACAGGAGTCTGCTGTTCGGCACCTGCTCGGAGCGGGGAAGTGCCCCGGAAGGCTTCTCCATCGACACCGCTGCCATCTCCACCGCCATCTTCATCACCGCTGCTGCTCCCATGAGGAGGGAGTAGTTCTCCATCGAGGCTCGGG
>NC_061510.1:391093206-391163842 GCF_022539505.1 Lolium rigidum
GTCTAACCCCATGGTTCAATACAAAATTTATAATAAAACTGTCAACTTGCCATTCGAGTGATTTTTGTGCAAGCAATCGAGTGCCGCAATGGGGATCATGCGAGAAAATAAAGGGATCGCCGCAAGAGCTTTTGGACCTCTTCAAAATGATTTGTCATGGAAGAAGCTTCTCAGAGGATGATGGTAAAATCAGTAGTATTCATTTCCCAGCTATTCGTTATTTCGCCTATTTCATTACCAAGTGCGTTCTAGCGAGAAAGATTGGAGGTAAAATAACTATCCCAGATCTAGCCTTTCTAGCTGCTGCATTACAAGGTAATATGACTTATAACTTGGGAGCTTTGATAGCCAACAGACTTGCCACTAATCGTGAGAAGGGAGGAATATGTGGAGGTCTCATCGCCTCTCGTTTATTAGCTATGCATAATGTGAGATCTCACAGTCTTGATATTCCGCTCCCTATGGAGAAACTTGACATAGCTTCCATGATTAAGCATGAATTTCTTTCTAATTCGTCTAATGTTGGAACCTGTCTTATAGAATAACATTTTACAAGAAATCTTGGACAAAGACTAAGAAAGTTGAAAAATTAGTAGGATTGCCTGCACCTTCTCTCGTTTAACCTTGATTTCAGGGGGGATTGGTCGACCACGGAAAGTGCAGCTTAATGCATACATCGAGGGAGGAAGCCATCGTGCACGAGACAACACGGATGAGGTCAAGGAACACCTCGACTCATCATCCGATGCAGCAAGCTCTTCGCATCCACAAGCTGGGTATGAGGAACCCCCGCGTTTTTCTTCATCGGTACCTTATTATGACTACTCCACATATGATCCACCGGCGTGGAACCCAGACCCTCGATGGGATTGAACTCCACTTAGGCCAAAAGCCTAAGCTTGAGGGGAGGTATACCGGCATCACTCATTCTTTGCATATTATGATTGCTGGATACTTGTATATACTTGTTTGGTCTCTTTGAGTGGTTTTCTAATGAGAGGAAGATGATATTTGGGGAAGTGCTGCCTGAAAACAGATTCTGGGCTGTTACCGTAAAAATTCGTGTGCCCAGCCAGAACGTTATTTTGAGTTGCAAATTTTTGTGCATGTTCCCCAGGTTGTTATCTAACTTTCATTAGTTGAACACTTTTTGAACTGAGCATCGTAAGATTTTTGTAAAAATCGATTTCTGTACTGCTGTCAAGTTTTGGCAGATTTCTGCCATCTTGTTTTTCTGTGTTTCTTTTAGTTTGCTACTTCTTGTTTTCGCTTTGTTTCTTTCCCAAAACACAAAAAGACCAAAAATATTTCTGTTGTTTCTCTTCATCATTTGTTTATCTTGGTTTTTGCATTTGTTTCGCTTTATATGCTATTGCTAGTTTGCTATAAGAAAACCCAAAAAGATTTTGCTTTGTTTGCTTGTTTCCTTTTGTTCTTATTCTCAAATTCGAAAACACCAAAAATATTTGCTGTTCTTCTTTGGTTTGTAAAGTTCATCATGAGTTCAATGGTCTTCGGTGGCTGGAGCGTGGTTTTCATTTCATATTATCCAAGCTACGCAAGTGAAAAGGCAATAATGGCGATCTACGACAATCTGATTGTGGTGAGAGGCTGGTATGAACTCTATTTGTTTTCATTTTTGTACATATACTCATCCATGTGAGCATGCTTAGTTGGTTCATGTGAGGTATATGTTATTTAAGAAAGTCTAGTAGTTCATGATCTCTCATGATTAGCTCCAATCTATTGATATGAGTAGCATGTCATGGATGTTTGCTTGCATTGTTTTATTCATAAGTAAGTATGGCATTGTGGTACCCCCCTCTGAATAATTCATTTATATCGACTTGGCACATGCTCACGCATGCATATGACTGAACAAGAGTCAATTAAGCCTCAATGATTTACATTGCTTCAGAGTTCTTGTATCACTTTTATGCCTCAGCTTAATTTATTTTGCCGCAAGCATGATTATGACAAGCTATCGCTCTCTTGATTTGTCGCTCCCTAGTCTTTTGCTAGCCTTCACTTGTACTGAGCGGGAACGCTGCTCGTGCCTCCAAACACATGAAAACCAAGTTATTCCAGAGTGTCCACCATAAATACATATGCATGGCATTTCAAACCATTCCAAGTACATTCTCATGCGCTACCTTTAAAACCTTCAAAATGCATCTTAATTTGTGTTAATGTTTCATAGCTCATGAGGAAGTATGTGGTGTTTAGCTTTCAACCTTGTCATTTACTTTTGACGGACTCTCATATGGAATAGTGGCACATCCGCTTATCCAATAATTTTGCAAAAGAGCTGGCAATGGGATTCCCAGTCCCGAATTAATTAACTTAAATAGACACTCCTCCATGGTTTGTGATTGTTGGACGGCACCCGAAGGATTCGGTTAGCCATGGCTTGTGTAAGCAAAGGTTGGGGGAGTGTCATCATCATAATAAAACTAAACTAAAAAGGGCACTCCTTCATGGTATGAGATTGTTAGCAGTGCACCCGAGGATTCGGTTAGCCATGGTTTGTGCAAGAAAGGTTGGAAGGAGTGCCAAATAAATATGCAATAATTCATGGGAGCCGCTCTTGAAAGTCCGGTTGGCGAGGTAGTTAGTGTACCCATTACCATTCGTTGACAACAACAAACACCTCTCAAAATGATTTTACTCCTGCTTTACAAATGAAAAGCTCTAGCGCATGTTAATCCCTCGCTTCCTCTCGCGAAGGGTCAATCTTTTACTTCTATGTTGTGTCTCCATTATTTCTTTGAGCACTTTCTTGAGAGCACAACTGTCATTCTTAGTATAATATGCTTGTCTCAAAATATGATTGATTGTGGTATAACTTTGATGCTTTTATCTTTGACAATCACTACTTCTAGTCTTTCTATGAACTTCAAAGGTGCCCGGGCATTTATGTTTTGCCAATCAAATACAGCAAGCGAGATACCACTTTATCATACTCTCTTATGAACATTGCAATCCTGCTTATATACATGATTCATGATGCTTATTATTAATTGTTGGTACCTCTTCATGATTGACATAGCTGTTAGATGATCTTATTTGCATGTACCTCATTATGAATTACTCAGGTATTAGCCATATCATGAGAATATATACATCATATGAGCAAATGTGTTCGTGAAAGTTCTTTTATCGCTCAGTTGTTAACTGAATTGCTTGAGGACAAGCAATAAGCTAAGCTTGGGGGAGTTGATACGTCCAAAACGTATCTACTTTCCCGAACACTTTTGCTATTGTTTTGCCTCTAATTTGTGTATTTTGGATGCAACTAACACGGACTAACGTCGTTTTCAAACAGAACCGTTCGGTGTCTCGTTTTTGTGCAGTAAATCCAACTTTCAGGAAAAACCTCGGGATTTTGACGAAAGGGCCTATTTTCCCGTAATAATGACGGAGCCGTAAGGGCAATTGAAGTGGAGGCCCGAGGGCCCCACACTACATGGCGGCGCGGCCTAGGGGGCCCGCGCGGCCATGTAGTGTGGCCCCTCGGCCGGCCTCCGACGCCCCCTTCGGACTACTTATTCGCCTCGACCTAAAAACGCACGCAGAGAAGTCGAAGTCGCCGGAAACCCTCCGTAACGCCGCCACATCGCGAAACTCCATCGCGGGAGCCGAAGTCTCCGTTCCGGCACTCCGCCGGACGGGGAATTGGAGGAGATCATCACCGCCATCACCGCCAACGCCTCTCCATCAACCAGCAATGTTTCCCCCATCCATGTGTGAGTAATTCCCCGCCGTAGGCCGAAGGGGATGGTAGGGATTGGATGAGATTGGTCATGTAATAGCATAAGATTGTTAGGGCATAGTGCCTAGTGTCCGTAGATGGTACTTTTATGATATTGTTGCAACTTGTTATGCTTAATGCTTGTCACTAGGGCCCGAGTGCCATGATCTCAGATCTGAACATGTTATTATTTCATGAAGATATTCGTTGTTTATGATCTTACCTGCAAGTTGTATACACATGTCGCTGTCCGGAACCAATGGCCCTGAAGTGATAGAAATCGGGACAACCGGAGGGAATGGCAGTGATGTGAGGATCACATGTGTTCACGGAGTGTTAATGCTTTGCTCCGTACTCTATTAAAAGGAGTACCTTAATATCCAAGTAGTTTCCCTTGAGGCCTGGCTGCCACCGGCCGGTAGGACAAAAGATGTTGTGCAAGTTTCTCATTGCGAGCACGTACGACTATAATTAGAACACATGCCTATTGATTGATTAGTACTTGGATACCGTTTTATTATTATCTCGCAAATGCCCCGCTATGATTGTTACATGAGTTTCTCTCATCCATGCAACGCCCGCTATCCGTCCCCGTGCCTACAGGTATTTTAATCCCGCTGTTTACTAAAATCACTACCGCTGTCTTTGTTACTCGCTATCGTTATTTCACTATCGCTACTACTATAAAACTGTTACTATCGATAAACTCTTGCGAGCAAGTCCGTTTCCGTGTGCAGCTGAATTGACAACTCCGCTGTTAAGGCTTTCAAGTATTCTTTGTCTCCCTTGTGTCGAATCAATAAATTGGGTAATACTTCCCTCGAAGACCGTTGCGATCCCCTATACTTGTGGGTCATCAGGCCACCATAGGGGGCGCGCCCCCTTGGGCCGCGCGGCCGGGTGGTGTGGGCCCCCCGGCACCCCTCCGACTCTTCTCCGGTGCTCCGGAAGCTTCCGGAATTATAAGGCCCCGGGTCTTCGTTTCGTCCAATTCCGAGAATATTTCGTTACTAGGATTTCGAAACCAAAAACAGCAGAAAACAGCAATCGGCACTTCGGCATCTTGTTAATAGGTTAGTTCCAGAAAATGCACGAATATGACATAAAGTGTGCATAAAACATGTAGGTATCATCAATAATATGGCATAGAACATAAGAAATTATCGATACGTCAGAGACGTATCAATAATATCCCAGCAAGCTTGATAAAATTCAATGGGGAAACCATTAGGTCCTGCTGCCTTATTTTTCTCCATCAGATCCACTACATCTTTGACTTCTTGTTCAGTAAATCTTCTGGACAGAATCTCCCTATCTCTGTCATCAAGTTTTTCTGCATTTTCCCATATCTCAGCATTCAGTCTGACCCCTCTATCTTCTGCAGGTCCAAAAAGATTTTTATAGAACTGAGTGGCATGATGCAGCAACTCTTTATCACCTTGAATAACAGAGTCTCCATTTTTCAAAGAAAAAATCTTAGATTTTCTCTTACATCCATTGGCCAATCTATGAAAGAAAGCTGTATTACTGTCACCTTTCAAAAGCCAATTATCTCTTGCCCTTTGTCTCCAGAAACATTCCTCCTTATCTAGAATGTCAAGCATTTCTTGCTGGAGTGCAGCTTTCTGCTGGATATCAGTATCAGACAATGGAGATATTTCTTCTTTCATTTCCAGCTCAGCAAGCAGGAGGGAAATATCACATTTTCTTTTTTTTATCTCTCCCTCTTAAATTGTATCCCCACCCCTTCAAACTATTCTTTACAACTTTGAGCTTTTTCTGTACTCTGTCCAGGCTGTTTTTGGCTCTGAAATTTTGTTGCCAAATTCTGTCAACTCTGTTCAGAAAATCTTCTTCTCTAATCCAATTCTTTTCAAATCTGAATTGATACTTTTTATTTGGTTTATTCTCCATGGTATCAAGGATTAAGGGATTGTGATCAGAAACATCTCTATTTATCTTGTGAACTGTTGCCAAAGGGAAAAGATCTTCCCATTCACTATTCATCAAGAATCTATCCAATTTTTCAAGAGTGGGGTCAGCCTGATTATTTGACCAAGTATACTGACCACCAGATAAATGGATTTCTCTCAAAGCATAAGTGTTAATGATGGTGTTGAACATATCTGTCCATCTATTGGCTCTCATGAATTTGTTCTTCTCAGAAGAAAATCTAATGATATTAAAATCTCCACCAATGAGAGTAGGATGCCTTTGATCATTGCACACTCTGCCAAGTTCAATCAAGAAATCTTCCTTATCATTCATCTGAGCAGCACCATAAACAATAACCAAGCACCAAGTCACATTGAGCTTAAGATCCATCAAAGTAACTTTGATGAAAAATCTGCCAACCACAGTGTCAGTGATATTGAATCTGGACAGCCTAAAACCACCCAGAATTCCACCACTTCTACCAACAGAACCAATCCATTTCCAAGCAAACAGATTCTGAGGGTCTATAGTCCTGAAAAAAGCAGGAGAATACTCCTTCTTGATTGTTTCCTGTAACCCAATGAAGTCCACTTCTTGCTCTCTGATAAAATCCACCAAAAAACAACTCATACCTTTTTTCCCCACACCCTCGCAGCTTAAGAGTTGCACCTATCATAGATATCTTGGGTTTTTTTTCCTGCATCTGGTTCCAGTGACAATGCCACTCAAAGGGTGAGCGTTGTTCACTTTCCCCAAGGCAGCACTTGATTTTGACTGTGCTCCTTCAGAGGAATCACCTGATTTTGCTGGCGACCCTCTTCTTTTCCCAGAATTAATCAGACTTCTTCTTTTCTTTCTTTTTTTCCTGGACAAAACAGGTGTAAAACCCTCTTCATCTTCACTCCCTTGCTCTCTGTCAAATTCCAGAAGCATAACTTTTTCTACATCTGACTCAATCTCTGATTCAATGTCAGTGTGTGCCACAACAATAGCATGTCTAGCCTGTTCTAGATCTTTCAAATAGTTGATATTATCCAAATTAAAAGTTTTAGGATCAACCCCTATTTCTAAGGCCCTTGCATGTATAACATCATCATCAAGTAAAGCAAAGGAATTATGAGAGGTTAAGTTTGTACCTGACACATCTCTTGCAGCAGCAATTTTGACAGCTTTATCTGCAATCTTGATGGAATGTGAATCTTGTGAGATAATCCTGGAGCTCATGCGGCTAGGTTGAGGACCACCACCTGCTTGATGTAGAGAAACATTGTCACCAGTGTCAGTGTTAGATTCCACAGCAGTGGGATTATCCACTTGGGACAGAGGATCTTCTTGTGTGCCATCAACCTCAACTTGTGAATCATTGACAGGACTATCAACAGCCATTCTGTCTTGAAGAGTAGGTGCAGCTAGTGCCATAACTCCCTGACCAGGATTTATATATCTCACAGACATTGCAACACTATCGGATTCAGTGGAATCATAGTCAACCTGTTCCTCAGATGCTTCTTCTTCATTAACTGCTTCCAGGATGGGCCCCAGCTCTTTTCTATACTGCTTCTGAATGGTGAAGGCTTTGTCACTGCCAGACTTTATCAAAGTGTGCAAGAACTGTGCATAAGAAGAGGAGGGGGCAGAAGCACTAGAGGATGCTTGCCCAGGTGATAGAACTGATGGAGCAAAAGCTTTAGTTACCGATTTATGCACCTCAGATAGCACAACATTGGTACCACTTTTATCTTGCAGGGAAATGGGAGTGCTAGACTCTACATTCACCACATTATCATCCTTGTCTTGAATGTCTCTCTCAAACAGCTTCCTTTTTCCATTATCTCTGCCAGAAGCAACATAAATGGCTGCAGCAGTCTGCCTGGTTGAAACATTGTTCCTGGTAGAATTATTAGTTATTTTAGGAGGAGCAGATTGAGAGCCTGCATCTGAGTCGTTTCTACCAGTCCTTTGCCTCTTTGGTGTCCCATGATCACCCTCACCATCTTCATTAGTATTAGCAACCATGATTCTGGTACCAGGGGTAGGAATAGGTTCACACGATTCTCTGGTGTACTGAAGCTCATAGAAACCTCCTTCCATCTCACCAACTCTTGTGTTAGGGACTAAATATAAATCCTGACTTCCAATCTTAACTCTGACATATGAGAAGTTCCTGAGAAAATTCTTGTCAAGAGCCAAGGGTTTGCCTACCAAACTGGCAGCATAGAAAACAGTAGAATTACACCTGAAATTCATAGGAATCCCTTTCACCCGAAACCAAGCTTCCTCCATCCTAGAGACTGGTTGAATATCACCAACCCATTTCTCCAGAGAAATGATAGCACCTGGAACTGTCTTCATGAAGA
Source organism: Lolium rigidum (assembly GCF_022539505.1). Classification (NCBI taxonomy): domain Eukaryota; kingdom Viridiplantae; phylum Streptophyta; class Magnoliopsida; order Poales; family Poaceae; genus Lolium; species Lolium rigidum. Next base: position 391,101,250 of record NC_061510.1, read on the forward strand.
GTTTGCCGAAATGTGCAAGCTCATCAATAGCTTTAGCAGATGGAAATCTAGTTCTGAATTCAGTGGGAGAGACCTCTTTTGCAAAAAACCTCCAGTTAATCTTCATAGACTCAGCCCATACATTAAATTCATGTTCAATGTTTCTGCTGTTTACTTCACCTTTTTCAACAGTAATATGAGCATAATTCAATTGTTCCACAGGCTGATTCTCCGTGACAGGAACTGGGATAGAATAGAACCCAGAACCAAACTCTTCACTGCCATAAAAAGGTGCTTTGTAATCCCAAGGCTCTCTAGTCTGACAGACATCAAAATGATGTTCCCCACGGCAGTTCATGCAAGATCCTTTGAACTTAGCGAATCTATTATCAGCAGCCCTAGTAGTGGACGTGTTCAAACCCAAAACCGGTAGAGGTACAGAGGACCCTACTGGCTCAGGTAGAACAACAGGTACAGGAAGAACATTCGAACTAGGCGCAGTGCGTTGCTCGATTCAAACTAAGCGCCGATTGATTTTGAGCCGTACTAGCAACACCCCTATCGGACCTCGCAAAGACGAATCGAAGGCGGAATGGAAGAGGAGTTGTTCATACTTACATCAACCGATCTGAGGGGGTCCTCCCCATGAGAAGATTCACCAGGCAGCATCTCGGCTCGGTGAGCCCAACGATAACGCACACGAGCTTCGTCTTCAATGCGCCGCTTGTCTGCCAGCGCCCTTTCGCGAGCCAAACGCTCAGAGATGCGGGACGCTTCCCGCCGACGATCTTCATCAAGACGCCGACGTTCCTCTATACGGCGGCGCTCCTCAGATCGCAACCGCTCTTGATCTGCAGCTCTTCGATCCTCCTCCCTGCGGCGTTCATCTTCAAGCCTCCATTTCGCTTCACGGCGTCTCTCTTCTTCCCATCGGCGCTGTTCATCGCGCCGATCCGCTTCCGAACCATGTCGAGGGCGATTGGCGAAGTAGTTCCTTGGCGGCGATCTCCTCGGTGGGGTGCGTCTAGGACCACCGTACCGTCGATCCATTGGTGGAGGTGACCGCACCACCTGCACGAACGATCTCCGGTCGCCGGTAATACTTCCAGACCAATTTTGCGGTGGTTTTGGAGTAGGAGATTGAGATCTGGGTGCGAGCAGTTGGGGAACGAAAACGACGGCGCCTGTCGATCTGGATCTAGGGTTGATCCGTGGTGGAATGGGAGCAGATAAGGGGCGGTCGTGCACAGTACTGGGCTAAGGCCCAGATAAGGCAGAGGCCGCCATGGATCGGGCCAAACCTTGTCCACCACCCAACCGAACCACGTCACAAACGCGCACGCAGGGCGGTTCGCGACGAAAATTGCGGCGAGAAACATGATCCACCTGCATCTCCAGCCCAATTTTGACCCACATACCATTGATCCAACGACTCGAGCCTCCATTAATCGAATCCAAACAGACATCATGACCAATTTGGCGCCAATTATGATCAAACACCCAAACCCTAGTTCCTGCAATCCTAAGAAAGCCCGATTTCCGCACGATCGTGTCATTGGAGATCGAGATCAGAGCAGCTTTGTGTACCGGGAGCTGATCGGAGGCGTGGACGGAGGAAGCGGAGGTACCGGTGGCGGCGGTGGTGACGGCGGTGGTGGCGGCGGTGGTGGTAGGGTCGCCTGTGTCGCCCGTGTCGCAGGAGCCCGTGTCGCTCATGGCTTCCATTTTTCCCCTCTAGTTAATCCATGACACTTATACTGTGCGATCAGGGTACAATCTCAATTGTCTCATAGATGAGGAGTCAGGAACGTGGAATGAGTAGAATGTTCATGCATTCTTTGAGACAGACACGACAGTGCAGATCATGCAGATTCCCATATCTCTCCGGGGGGGGGCCACCGGAGACTTTGCATGTTGGCCGGCTACAAAGCATGACACTTATACTGCGCGACCAGCCGATCAGGGTACAATCTCGCATGATCGGCTAAGTTTTTTCGGGGTCATAGTGTGACTCGTACAGGTATAAACTCGGATTTGACATCAAATGAGAAACAGTGGAAGTCTATTTGGAGTATCAAGGTGCCGGGTAAAATGAAGATCCATCTATGACGTTTTGCTCATGACTGTCTTTCGAGGGTGTTCAATTACAGAGGAGGCGAGTTCCTTTGGCTGGGCCTTGTATTTTCTGTGGTCGACAAGAGAGCATAGGCCATGCCATGTGGACCTGTCAGTTCACGCGCGCGGTGTGGCGGGAAGTGAAGGAGAAAAGCCCTCTGCGACTAGCCCGTAAATTCCTGGCATCTCTTCGTTAATGGCTCTTTGATTTCCTCGACCGTGCTACTGAGTTTCAAGCTACAACCTTGATTGTTGTCTTTTAGCATATTTGGGAGGCTCGGAATGATGCTCGCAACTCGGAAGTTAAACCTAACCCACAACGTACGTGTGGGAAGATCTTTGACTATATTGATTTGATTCGTCTGCACGTACTTGTTCAAACAGACTCCGGTTCAAAGGTATGAATCCATTTCTTCAGCTTCTCGATGGATTCCACTGCCACCGAGTGTCTCTGTGGTTCATTCTGATGCAAAATCTTTCAAGCTCATGGCAAGATGGGGGCAGGAGTTGTTATAAGATCACATGATGGGAGTTTTGTAGCGGTGTGCCGTCACCAGATCCCAGGAATGGCGTCCCCGGAATTAGGTGAAGCCTTGGCTCTCAAACAAGCAGTGTGTTTCGCTCGCGAGAAGGGTGTGGACAAGGTTATCTTTGCCACGGACTGTCTATCGCTGGTTCATCGCCTAAACTCGACAGTGATGGACAAGTCTTCGGTTGGATTGGTGGTTGATGCACTACGGGAGAATTGCCGTATGCCGACGGCCAGGCGATGTGCCGACGGCCAAATGTCGGGGCCGTCGGCACAGTAGCCTCCGGAGCGCGGCGACAAGGATGACCGTCGGCGTTAAATTGGCCGTCGGTACAGGCTGGAGGTGCCGACGGTCACCGTCGGCACAAGACCAGTTTGACCGTCGGCACAATTTTTTTTTCTTTTTTTTCCACTACAGAACTGTGCCGACGGTTAAACCGTCGGCATAGCTTTTTCCTATTTCTCAACGGGCAGTCTTCAAAAAAGCATAACAAAATCATTCTAACTGAGAAAAATAAGTTATAATATATCAAATTTTGCAGAAAAACAAGATCTATCATAGAAAAATATCAAAAATGGAATATTTCAAATAGCTAAATAAATTATCTTATAAATGAGCTATAATGTTCGAGGTTTCATGGCTTTCACACAAGCCAAAAATGAAAAATGGTCGCTCGTGGGTCGGATTAGAAATCCGCGTCCAGGGTATTGCTTACCATTCTAGGGCCCACACACGTGCCAAATATGACCTTGTTTCGGAAAATTATGCCATGTCGAGGCCGTTTCCCACCTCATTTCCCCTGAAATCCATAGAACTCCGAACGTGATAGCTCTTTTCGTGAAGGGTTTTCCAAAATAATTGCCACATCCCGAGCTTTGACAAACGGAATAGTTACTATGACATATAAAATGACGCCACGCGGCTCCGTGAGATTTTTTGACTTCGTTCAAATTTCCATCCGGCCAAAACAGCCCCCGAGACATGCGGTATCGCCGTACGGGCGTGCGGGTGCACCCATTCGCGAAAAAACTAAACGGACAAAAATTAGCACATATAATGATGCGTCGTAGAACTAAAAACATTTTTTCCGGAATTTACGGAGCGACGGATAGTTGAGCCCTAGTTCAAATCCGGTCGGCTTGCGTACGGATTCGGCGGGACACCGCCGAAAGCCGCATGAGTTCCCAAAAAGCTAATGCATGCACATGTCATGTGATAGGTGGTGCGTTGGTGGTCTACTATCATCGCACGGAGGTTTCATGTCATACTAAAATGTGCCCCATGTAGCTGCTTCACAAATAAAAACCGCTTGGGCACGCTAAAAATGAAAATATGGTCGCCCGTGGGTCGGATTAGAAATCCGCGTACGGGGTCTTGCTTCCCATCCTAGGACCCACACACGTGCCAAATATGACCTTATTTCGGCAAACTATGCCATGCCGAGGCCGTTTCCCACCTTATTTTCGATAAAGTCAACCAGATTTAAACTAGAGGTACTTGATCTATTGCTCATGATTTTTGGGTAAATTAAATTGTAGGTTCAAAATATGATATGGATGTCATATTTGTATTCCTCTTATTTTTCTGATCAATTTAGACATATTATTTGTCAAATTCGTATTTACTGATATTAATTATTCCATATTAAATAAAAAGACAAAAATTAAATCATTTAATTGTTTTTCAAATTCTATATTATTATTATTTATATATATTCATTGTTGTTTACTTAAGTAATTGTTTAGAATTCAAAAATATAGAGATGTGGCAGCACGGTCAAAGGGTTAATATGATTGATATGGTAGTATTAACAACAAGGGCGTTATTTCTTTCATGAAAGCTCATCCGAAGAGAACCAAGAAGTTAAGCGTGCTGGGGCAGGAGTAGTGTGAGGATGGGTGACCAACTGGGAAGTTTGAATACAAGTGCAATTTGACCTAAGATTAGATGTACTAAGTGTAAGTGTGATTGTGAAAGATTAACAAGTAAAAAAAAATAAGAAGAAAATTAAAAAAAAAAATAAAAAAATATATTTTTTCAAAAAAATATTTTTAGTAACAACAAGGGCGTCATTTCTTTCATGGAAGCTCATCCGAAGAGAACCAAGAAGTTAAGCGTGCTGGGGCAGGAGTAGTGTGAGAATGGGTGACCAACTGGGAAGTTTGAATACAAGTGCAATTTGACCTAAGATTAGATGTACTAAGTGTAAGTGTGATTGTGAAAGATTAACAAGTAAAAAAGAATAAGAAGAAAATTGAAAAAAAATAAAAAATATATTTTTTCAAAAAAATATTTTTAATCTTTTTTCAAAAAAAAAATTGAAAATTTTGAAATACTATGCCGACGGTTATACCGTCGGCACAACAATCTGTGCCGACGGCCATTCTGTGCCGACGGTGATCGGGCAGTCCCCGACCGGAAGTATGCCGACGAAGCTACGCCGATGGTCACCGTCGGCACAGCCTGTGCCGACGGCCTTCCTTGCTGTGCCGACGGCTGGCGGCCGTCGGCATACTGGAGCTCTCCCGTAGTGATGGTATCAAGTTCATGTGTAGGCTTTTCACATCGGCATCTTTAATTCATGTGAAGCGTTCTTTTGATGAGGCAGCGCACTTCTTAGCTAAGGGTTTGTTTGGATTGTTGCCGGGCTCTGCCAAGCCAAATTTTTGGCGTTGACTGCGGGCGCGGGCGCTCGTTTGGTTTGAGGCCAACTTTTTGGATCCCTGCCAAAATTTTGGTTCTTGCGTTCACTTTTCAGCCGGCTCTTGGGCGAAACCGCGGCGGCGAAAAGCTTCGCCAAATAATTGGCGTGCCTCAATTTTGGTAAGGCTACCACGGACACCATCCAAACAGCTCCTAAATCTTGCGAGGATTCTAGTTCTAGTGTTGTTTTCAATTCTATCCCGGATTTTATCAGACAAACTATTTATATTGATTTGTTGTGATCAATAAAGCGTTGTTCTCTATCAAAAAAAAAGTAGCCGCAAATATGGAGCCAAAATTATCCATGTTTTTTTAGCATAATCCATGCCTTGGATTCACGGAAATTTCAAAAAGAGTAGAGCCTATGTCTGTCAGGTCCAAACAGCCCACTCCCCGATATCCAGGCCAGCCTTGTACAAGCATGTCAGCGATCCAGACCCTGCCCAGCGAACCAATCAGGTAGCTCGATTTCCTGCCCCGCGGATCGCCCCTCCTTGCTGCCACTCCCATGAATCTTACCCGTCCATATCAAATCGAACGCGCGAAGCCACGCCTCCATTGCCACCAGCGCGCTCTCCCTCTGGAATAAATACCCCACACACCCCGCGCTTCCACCTCACACCTCACAAGCTCACAGCAGAAAAAATTCCCCAACCATCTGCATCTCCATCTCATCCTCTTCGAGCTCCTCCCATCGTCACCAATGTCGGGCCGCGGCAAGGGAGGCAAGGGGCTGGGCAAGGGCGGCGCCAAGCGCCACAGGAAGGTCCTGCGCGACAACATCCAGGGCATCACCAAGCCAGCGATCCGGCGCCTTGCCCGCCGTGGCGGCGTGAAGCGCATCTCCGGGCTCATCTACGAGGAGACCCGCGGCGTGCTCAAGATCTTTCTCGAGAACGTCATCCGCGACGCCGTCACCTACACCGAGCACGCACGACGCAAGACCGTCACCGCCATGGACGTCGTCTACGCCCTCAAGCGCCAGGGACGCACCCTCTACGGCTTTGGAGGCTGAGCCTCAGGATTCGTTGGGTGTTCTCTCCTGGATGTCTGGTGCTTTAGATCTGTTAGGGTTTCGTTGGTTGATATACTTGATTTGGTGCTGTGAAAGAATGAATCAATTACTAGTAATTGTCCGCACGTTTTGTCCCCTGTACAAAATCATCTCAAATTCTGAATCACTTCTTCTGTGACTGATGCTTGGTTTGAGACTTCCAGCACTCAAGCTTTAGGGGCAAACTGTAGTTTGAGCTTCGCTTGGCTTACGATAACAGTGAGTCCACGAATCTGGAGCTTGGCTTAGGCTGCCATCAGTGTCGAAATGCTTGCAACTAGCACCAAATTTCTGTACCACTAACATGATGCCACCTGCTTCTCTGTTTATTGTTGCATCTTACAGTCTCAGAACTGGTGAAAACAATTTGACACTACTCAACTTGGTTGTGCTTGGCCGGTTATCCCTTCTGCACTCGATGTCTTCTCTCTTTTCGCATACAGTATCATCTAGTTGAAAGGAACGCTCCGGATTCTGGTTTAGTTAGAGAAGCGTAAGAGCATCTCCACTCGTCCCCCCGAACAGGCCCCCGGCGAGCGTTTTTTCCATCCGGACGGCGAAATTCGGCCCAGTCGCGCCCCCGGTTCCTCGTTTTCGTCCGGATTTGGGCCTAAATCCATCCGGCGATCCCACGACATCCCCGGCCCCCCGGGGAGCGCTCGGGGACTCCGGACGAAACGAAAGCGCGCGAAACGGCGAGGAAACTTGTCGGCGAGAGAAGCCGATCGTCGTCCTCATCGCATCGTCTTCCGCGCGCTGTAAAAGCCTGCCGCCGGTCTGCATTCGCCGGCCACGCGGCGAGTTAATGTCGTCGTCTTCCGCGCACGCATCGTCTTCCGCGCGCACTAAAGGCTGCCGCCGGTCAGCTCGCCGCGGACGCGTCGCAATCCACGCGGCATTTAATCCCCGCGCCAGCCCACGCCTATATACGCCGGTCCGATCACCGCGAGGCGTACCCCGTGCTCCACTCTCCCTCCACTCTCCCTCCACTCTCCCTCTACTCCCAAGATGGCGTTCTACGGCGACGACGGCGCAGCCAACAACGGCTTCCCCGCCGGTCGCCGCACACGTGGGAGGGGCACCTCCTCCACCAGGCGGGGTACCCCCGCCCGCCGGACACGAGGCCTCCCGGAGGCGGCCGGCGGCTAAGTGCCGGCGGCGTTCCGATCCCGCCGCCGCCGCAGGGCCATGCCCTCGACGTCGCCATCGAGGAGGCGAGGATGACGATGACCGACGAGGAGCGCGCCGACCCGCGCCACCACCCCGACAACTACACGCGGTGGAACTCCTACTTCCTCCGGCGGTGGGAGCGGGAGCTGGCGGCCTACGACGGCCCGCCGCCTCCACCTGCGCGCAACAACGCCGTGGGCCACCGACGGTGGTGGAGCGCGCCGGGCCGGACACTCGAGGCCGTCCTCGAGCACATCGAGGGCGGCAACTTCCCGGTGCTCACGATGCCCCCTCCATCGGCATCGAGGGCATCGGCGAGCCGCCGTCGGGGAAACGTCTGGCAGCCACGGCGCATGGTTGCCGGCTCGTCGTCTTCCGGATCGGCGCCGAGGTCATCCTTGGCGCCGGTGAAGAGGGAGGAGGCGACGTCGCCTTCGACGCCGGTGCGCGTCAAGAAGGAGCCGGCGTCTCCGCCGGCGACCGCAGGGCGCAGCAGCGGCGCCCTCGTCATCCGAGAACAGCCTTCCGCGCCGCGAACGGCCGGAAGAAGAAGACGAAGAAAGAGGCCGCCGCCGCAAGCCGGCTCGCCGAGGAGGAGGCGAAGCGCGCGGAGGACGCCGCGATGGCGGAGGCGATCGCCGGGTCGCTGCACGACATGGAGGAGGAGAAGCGCGCGGACGACGCCGCACCGGATCGGGCCGAGCGCGACCGGGAGCGCCAGGAGGAGGAGCAGCGGCGGCGGCTGCCGGACCCGGCCGCCGCACGCCAACTCGCCGCCCGCGCCGCTCCAACCGCCAACGACGACTTCGCGCGGTACCGCCGTCCTGCGACACCTCCATCCGGCGTCGCTGTCCCCGTCGTCGACCTCGAGTCCTCCGACGACGACTGGTACAAGCCATCCCCGGGGTGGGGAGACGCCGGCCAGGGCAGCAGCAGCCAGGCCGCGCAGCCGAAGGCCAACGACGACGGCGACGGCGACTACACGGTGTTCTACCGCCATTTCGGCATGTAGAGCGCCGTGTTTTAAAATTAGCGTTTGCATTCCCCTAGCCGAATTCGAAATATAGTCGAATTCGGCCTCTATGTATGAACTCCTCCCGTTTTAGTCTAAATATCATTAAATTTAGTCTATATTCACCCGAATTTAGCCGTAGTTTGTCAAGTTTCCGTTTTTTAAATTCGCATCGTCGACTTCGCCTGGGCACGCGGCTGGGAAACTACTACTCCCCACGCCAAATCTTCCTCCAATCCGGACGAAAATTTCGCCGGATTTGGGCGTGGGGAGCGCCAACGAGTGGGGATGCTCTAAGATCCACAGGCGAAATGCAGTACAGTAACAAAGACGTACACAGGAGTAGTAATATTATGTACTACTAGAAGCTGAATGTGACAAACTTCAGCTAACTCTCTTCTTTTGCTGCTATCTTGGCTTCACCATAACAGGGGAGTTTCATCTGAGGCTAGTAGCAAACAGATCGTTGTGCGTCAAAACAGCATGAAAGAGCTACTAGCAAACACAAGATATTATCCTTGGTTTCAAATGCCTATAGATTGGAAACCCCTAGGTTCAGGTCCTAATGCCATTACTGAAAACAAAGCATTTTGCTAGAATACGAACTGAGCTGAGAGCTCTATCCTATTCCCACCAAACAAAACCAACATCTCCAAGAAAAGTGAAAACATTACAAAAGATCAGAAGCTACATTAATCGTACTAGAGCATATCGCAAGAGGCACGCGGTTTCAGGCAAAACAAAAAAGGAACAAATACCACATAAAGGCCCAACACGGGAAAACTTTGGGGAAAACCTCAAAACAGCCATTGGAAAGATTTACCAAGTAGGTGAATTTGATGCAGCAAAGAATCCGTTTCAAGGAGACCATGAAGTTTTTTTTTCATGAATGACGTTTTTTTTTATACTTAAACGTTTGTATTGTGATGATAGAGTTCAGAAGAGCATATACCCAGCCTCTGTATAACTATAAAGCACATAGCCGCAGAAATCCGATAGAAGTGGTAAAACAAAACAAAATAAAATAAGAAAAGCGATACAATATGCCTAAGGTGATGCTAGAGAACCAATCCGTAGATCAAGCCACCAGCCATGTGGGATAAAAAACCTTACCGTGCCCTCCAACCAAGTAGACACCTCCATAGACGGATCTTAATTTTCCACACACAATGGAGATTACCTTAGACGAAGGAAATTGGTACATTGATAGATGACCTGCATAAGATAAAAAATACCATCAAATACTTTGTCATTTCAACATAGCGCAAACGACCATACTACGGAGATCACGAAGATAGCGGAGATCAGTCGATTATAGAACCAAATCCTCTTCTGGGATCCTAGTGCGATGGACGAGATGATGAAGAGAGTCTTGGGAGATTAGGGATGATATATTGCGATCGATAGTGACTAGGCGTGGGAAACTGCTCCCACCTGCACACGATAAGAAATTTTAGCATTAAATACTTTGTTATTTCTAATAGCCAATAAGGCAACCGCTCCCACCCGCATGAGGATCCTATCCCGTTGATCTATGTTGTACAACCAATTACCAAAATATCGGCAACCAGGGGGTCACGAATAAGGGTTGAGGGTACTTGGATGACTGACCATATACAACGTGAAAGTATGCATTGGAAGAGTAAGTGTTTTATACTCCCGTCATGATGATATAAGCGCTATTTTATACCTCTTTCAGTTACACTTTACAAGGTTGTTTTGTTTAGGATAACATCTCGACGAAGAAACCACATACAAATTTTAATCTTAATTAAGTGGCACATCCATCTTCAAAACTTCTTTATTGTTGATTACTAGCGCATTAGAATGGACTAATTCCTTGTACATGGATTCCACCAAGGATTTACCAATCTCATGTAGTTTATATTAGAATTCATCATGCCCCTGCGATTATTGAACAAAAAACAACCGCTCTTCAAGAGCATGCCATGATGCAAGCATACATCAATGAGATCCCTCCTAATTGACATATTTGATGGAGAACTTCCCAACACCTCTGTGATTGTATCACTATTGTTACGTGTAATGTTGTATAAAGCTATGTATTATTCTTAGAGATGGGCATTTACAAGCCATGAGTCCTCCGAGAAATAAATATATGAACCATCCATAACGAGGAACGATCCATAGCGAAATAAGTGTTTATTCGATGGCATTAGACCTGTCCAAAAGCGTGAATCCCGTAGTTTCTAGTGAAGTTGGGAGGCAGCTTTTGAGCCCACTTACTTTCTTCTTAGGAGGTTTTGCCATACGCCATTCTCGGTAAGTAGCCTATATAGCCCTTTACCAAGGAGTGTTGTATTCTTGGCCTCTAGGTCCTAAATTCTATGCCCCCTAGGTGTTTGGTCGACACACTACATTCCATTTGTCCCATCTATACCTTTTTCACTATCTCCTTGCTAAAAGGACATAGATAGGAAATAATCCAAATCGTTGGAGCACTCCTTGCGAAACTTGGAAGAAAGATAGCATATACAACACCATGTTGTTGAATACAAAGTTAATGAGAAATAAGTGTCCACCAACAGATAAGAGTTTTCCTTTCTAAGATGTTCATAAATTTATCTAGCCGTTTCTCAATAATATTCCACTAGACATTTAAGAGTCTAGGATAATGAATTGGTATTCCCAAATATATCATGCCGAAATTTCCTTGCTCACAACCAGATTTTTTTTTCCGATAAAGGAGCATAGCCTCGGCCTCTGCATCAATATATAGATGCACACGGCTTTCTTTATTAAAAACCAAGTATCAAGTCACCATAAACCATCCTCACTTATTACAATCACTGAGAAGCTAAAGTCGAAACATGAATCAACCAAGCAAAAATATGTCTAATAGAAAGGCTATGCATTTGCTATTCTATTAAGATGCCGCCACAAAAGTCCTGAGCAACCAGTAGCATCCGGTTGCATCCAATAACCATAGCCTCTCGCTGCTCCATAGGGAGGAGTAACGCCCATTGCTGAATTGAATGAGCAGCTCGCCGGATAACTTGCAAAAAATTAGTCCCACTTTGTTTGTTAAAGATCATATCGTTTCTAGTCCTCCAAATAGCCTAACATAGGGCCGAAACACCTATTCGAATTTTTTGTTTGTCCTCTTTCCTCACTCCATTCAGCCATCTACCAAACATATTAGTAATATTAGCCGACGGAGGAATGTTATAAGTAAGATACACCATACGCCATATTATCTGCGCAAATGGGCAATGACCAAATAAATGATTCACGGTTTCCATGGAATCACAAAAAAAAAAATTTTGACAACCATTCCACTTCCGTTTAGCTAAGTTGTCCTTAGTTAAAAGCGCCTTATTGTTAAGAAACCACATAAAAAATTTATCTTCAAAGGGATCTTCAACTTCCATAAATACTTACGGAGGTAAATAGTATGCCCATTCATCAAATCAAGATACATAAACTTAACTGTAAAAATACCCGAATCATTTAGTTCCAAATAAACTTATCAGATTCAGATGTTAAATTGATTGTAATTAATCTTTAGCATAGATGTAACCACTGCAGCCACTTATTATCATTCAAGCCTCTTCTAAATGTAATATTAATAGGTTGAGTATCAAGCACAGTCGACACTAACACATTCTTATGCTGAATAATACTATACAAAGCCGGATATTGGTGAGATAATGGCGTATCACCCAACCACACATATTCCCACAACCTCACAGATTTTCCATCCCCTACTTTGAAACAAACCTCGCTTAAAGAAATCCTCTTTCACATGCATAAGACTCTTCCAGAAGGGTGAATCAGTTGGTTTAACCTCAACTTGTGCTAAAGTTTTATTTTTAATATACTTGTTACATAAGAGCTGTTGCCACATACCCTCCTCCGTAAGGATTTTAAACAACCATTTACTCAATAAACATCTATTTTTCAATTCCAAAACCTCAATTCCCAACCCCCCTTGATCTTTTGGTCTACACAAAATACTCCATTTAGATAACCTATACTTCTTCTTATGCTCATCAGATTGCCAGAAAAAATTAGATCTATAAAAATCAAGCCTCTTCCTCACCCCAATTGGGATTTCAAAGAAGGATAGCGTAAACATTGGCAGACTTGTAAGAACCAAATAATTCAGTGTATTAAGACATATTACTATGCTTCTCTGAAACAGAACACAACTTCTCTTTTGGAAATTAATCTTGAGATCAGAAAGCTTCCCAAACGATGATAATATTAACTTCAGGCTCTTAGCCTTTTCCATAAAGATGATAGTGTCATCTGCAATTTTCCCCGAGTTCTCGGCTCGCTTTATCATGATGGCCAACATATCAACCACAATGTTGAATTACATTGGTGATAATTATAGCTATCATGGACATCCTGACCCGACCCAAAAATCTCAGGTAGAGCTCGACCATGTCTATAGGCCGGTTACTAGCAAACACAAGATATTATCCTTGGTTTCAAATGCCTACAGATTGGAAACCCCCAGGTTCAGGTCCTAATGCCATTTCCGAAAACAAAGCATTTTGCTAGAATAAGAACTGAGCTGAGAGCTCTATCCTATTCCTACCAAACAAAACCAACATCTCCAAGAAAAGTGAAAACATTACAAAAGATCAGAAGCTACATTAGTCGTACTAGAGCATACCGCAAGAGGCACGCGGTTTCAGGCCAAAAAAAAGGGAACAAATACCACATAAAGTCCCAACACGGGAAAAATTTGGGGGAAACCTCAAAACAACCACTGGAAAGATTTACCAAGTAGCTGAATTTGATGCAGCAAAGAATCCGTTTCGAGGAGGCCATGAAGTTTTTTTTTCTTCATGAATGACGTTTTTTTTTATTATACTTAAATATTTGTATCGTGATGGTAGAGTTCAGAAGAGCATATACCCAGCCTCTGTATAACTATAAAGCACATAGCCGCATAAATCCGATAGAAGTGGTAAAACAAAATAAAATAAAATAAGAAAAGCCTGAGCCTTGCCAAAACAAGGAGAAGCTCTGCGCGGCCCGATCCTTGCCTAAATCATGCATTTTGTGAGTCTGTGCCCTATGTTTGGGCTACAAATTCAAGTCCGTGCACGACCCGACATGCAATCCTAGCCTGCGGTCTAGTTCATCATTCAGGTGGTTATGTGATCTTGATATATAGATGTTCGAGGTTAATTATATATAAGTGAAAACAAACAAAATACGGAATACATCAATTCTACTACCTCTGTCTATAAATAGACGTATGAGATTTGTTTAAATCTGGATGTGCCTAAATATTATTTAGTATCTAGGTACATCTAAATTTAGATAAACCCCATACATTTATTTATAGATGGAGAGAGTATTATATCCTCAAGATAAAATACAACTTATAAAAGATCAGAACACTACAAAAGCGAAAACATATCCTACCAACGAAAACCATTTTCCCCAGCAAAAGCGAAAACATTATAAAAGATCATAACCCACATAAGCTTCTAGTTCGATCCTGAATCGCCTAAGATTTGCACCTTTCTGCAATCTATATAGCATACTCAACTAGCAGGATCCTGAATGGATTCAACCACAACAGCTATTTTGCTGTCCTTCTTACGGGATGCTCAAATGACTTGAGCCGCGAAAATTAACAGCCCACTGCAACCATTGCCGGGTTTGCATCTGTTGGGGCACCACCGTTTACAGCTACAACGAAAGTAATTATGTGTTTGCAAGTTCTCCCTGTGGAAAGGCAGCACCGGCCAGTTACGTCCAAAAAACACTACACGTTCCAGGCCAAGAAAATACAACCACTGCGATGCTATTATCCTCTCGAACCAGTACAAACTGTTCGTGTTCATCCTGACAGATTCAGATATCGATGTTCAAAGTTAACTATAAGTGGACGACAGGCAAAGCAAAATACAGAAAACATCAATTCTATTATATCCTCGAGAACGATTATAGTTACAAGAGATCCTAATTAATTACAAGCTGTTCAGTTTGGTCTAAAACTCCAAATATCCTTCAGCCATCTCCTGTGCTTCAGATCCTCGTGGCGAGCTTGTCGGCAACGACGACCGGGTTGTGCTTGGCGATCGTCTCCCGCCCGGCGGTCTTGTAGTCGAAGCCGCAGTCGTGCTTGTCGGAGTAGCGGTGGACGCTGCAGAAGGTGCCCTCGCAGCGGCAGCGGAACCCCAGCATGCCCACCTTCTTGCGGCACGTCGCGCACCGGTTCTTCGCCGGCATCGGCTGCTTCGTGGACGCCAGGGAGGGCTCAGCACCATCAGAGGACGCGACGGTGACGATCGTCTTGGGCTTCTTCTCCGGAGGCACGGTCGAAGCGGCAGGCGCGATGGCGACGCTGTCCGCGGCCGTGGTGGCAGAGGCGGCGACGACTTTCTCCTTGTAGCACTTGGAGCACATGTTGCCGGTGGCGGCGGCGCCGAAGAAGCCGCAGCCGGTGACGCACTTGCCGGCCGTCTCCTCGCTGTCACTGTCACTGCCACCGTCAGGGCACTTGCGCTTCAGGGAAGTCGCCGACGTCGCGTGGTGCGCCATTGCTAGATGCTACTCCTCGAACACACGTCCGCGCGTTTCTACTTGGGCGGCGGGACGTGCGTGATCTGCCCTGAAGTTCTCTCGTGAGGCGGCGAGGCTACGTCTGCGTTTGGTGAAGATCCTGGGCTGTGGGCGAGTAGACCTTTATCGGCTGGGCGAAAGCCGTAGACGAGGTGGTTTCGGGTCCTAACCGACCGGCCGAGCCGGACTGCGCGACGGACAGCGTGTGCATGCAGGAAGCCAGGAACGGATCTTCGATCGTACGCTGTACGCAACGCAAGACGTTCCCGAAGGATCTGAAGCAGACAAAGCTAAAGATAACAATCGAAGAAATTTTTTTCCTCTAGGTTCTAACACGTGCTTCGTAATTTTGCCTGTCAACCACTTGCAATTATTTTAGGAAATGAACTTTTTGATTTGTTAATTTAAGTTTTCATAAGCGGGATTGCTATTGTTTCTACATGTCTCAAGCTAGAGATGAAAACGGGGCCCATGACATACTCTAACAGTAACAGACGGAACTGACTAGTGCCATATTTGTTTTTATATTTTTTATGAAAGCAGAAATGATACAGAAACTCCGAAAACAAATATGAAAGCAACTGCTAAGACGAAAACAGGGTGATTAGATAAAGGAACCCATTGAATGATGCATAAAAACTCAAGCAAACCTTATTCCTAACCCTGACATGGTTGCTCGGTGTGATGGGTGTAGGGTGTGGGTTCCGTAGAATGTTAAGTTTGACAATGTCATTCACGTGTTGGGCCCGCTAGATTGGCTATGCAAAACAACCCTAAAACGGAAATTTTGTATTGGTCGGAAATAAAAAAAAAATCCATACGGAGAACGTTGTTTTGTTTCCGTCCTAAAAAAAAGCCATTTATGTTTCCTTTTTTCACAGAAAAATCTGAATGTTTTTGCTCCATTTAAATCTCTATCTCGAGCACATATTTGATCGGTGCTTGACTGCCTAAGGTTGTCATCGCAAGGCGATAGACAACTTGCATGATGGTGACACACTCTCTGGAAAACACTATCAATCTATTTAGATATGTGAGGATAAATATTAACACAATACATTTAAACACACCATATTGCATTACTGGTGCAAGCTAACATAAGATGAAATAACGATAAGGAAAACTAGGATGGATTGTCTATTTTCTTTACTTACATTTATTGTGAATTCAACCCAGCAAAAAAATTAAAATATCATGATACAAATTAGGAAAAAAAAATAACTGGAAACTATACTTCCAGTTTAGCTCCAAAAAGAACTCAATGGTAAATAATAGAATATTATAACAAACATTCTATCTTAATATTTAGCAATAGGAAGTGTGTCATTGCATGCATTATGTTTAGCAGTGTAATGGGTATAAAGGTTTGGTATAAAAAGTTGTAAATCGAAGATAGGAGGTCATGGACCTTATTTGATGCAATGGGTTTTGTCGGCATAATCTAAATGCCAAAATATCCATATCATCATGGCACACCGGAAGGGTTGATTTTCCGCAGTAAAGAGGAATCATGGATTGCAAGCCGGATGACTTTAAACATAAATCCAGCGCATGGGCTATTGCTCCATGTGCGGACTTCAATGTACTCAATAAGTAGCCCCTAGCGGAGTACGTCGATCCCAGGTAATTAATGCCATATCCTTCTACTTGAAAAACGTTGTGTTAGACTTTGTCATACATGGTGTTCTTTTCGGCCTCCACTATGTCTTTCCTGAGAAGAGCCTAGCTTTGTGGCTGCCAAATTTGGTTAGACTTCTAAACTAGTTCTAAAGTCATGCAGAAGTCACCAAATTCGGACATAAACTTATTTAGAAACATAATCAAATTATATTTGGTGGCCGGCTTATCAAGAAAGTTGGGCACGGTAGATTCGTGGAGCAAATGGCTTACAACATCTCTAGTAGATCCCTGAAAATGGTACCAGATATTTTTGGTATGGATCAAAAAAGAAGCACCGAATAAGTCCCAGATAACCAGAATAATTTTTCAACTTCCGGCATGTAATCACCGGAGTACCATAGAACCCGTTCTTGGTATACATTTGAGGTGAACCGGAAACATGTCAATGCTCCTGCCAGCACCAGCATCGGCGAGTCCCCAGCTCGATTTCACGACGAGGAGAATCGGCTCTGGCGTTAATCTTTTATTCCCGGCGAAGTTTAGACCAAATAGCGATGAATTTGGAGCTCCCTCCACCGTGGAACTCGCCGGAAGTTTGAAGCTGGTGAGAAAGCAAGGGAAAGCGGCGCAAGCGGGCGCACGAGTAGGCGGCCTGGCAAGAGGCGGGCGGGTGTACATACAAGAGATCTTCAATTGGAAATCTTCAGAGGGGTTTTCCCTAATCCACAAAGGGATAATATGGAGAAGCTAAGTTTCGTCTCAATTTATCTCTTGGGTTTCTAGGTGGGAAGGGGGTACTATATAGGGAACCAAAAGGTAAAGATAACACGGTGCGGGGCACTCCTGCTGGTGCCAGCTTGGGCATCGGTCCAGTTCGGCAAGTGTTTCCGCACGCCGGTTCGTGCATTGGTCGGGTTCGGCATGGAGGCCCGGCGGCGCCGGTTTATGCGTTGGTTTCACCAACTCTTCTTCCGTCTCCTCTTCCATGTCTCCGTGATCTCGGACTTGAGTCCTCGAGCATATGTGGCATCCTTCCTTCCCTCTGTACTTGTTGATGGGTTCCTATCATAGACATATGATGTCTCCCTATCATAGACATTTGATCCCTAAACCCTAGTTCCAAATGGAGTTTACTCTCACAGAGAATATTTGTAGATAACAATGAAGGTTTCAGAAAAGATTCCCACAAGTTTCCAAAACACAACCGCTCTCTAAATAGTCTGGTGCTTCATACCTCTCAAAAAATAAAATGCATAATTCAAACGTTAGGCCATCATATTTTCATTAGGGGTCTCTCCGGCCACCTTTACGTTCGTTCCATGGGAATGAAACCTATCGATATTCGATACAACTCATAAAATTGGTTGGTCCTCAAATCACTTATCGTGAACACCAGAACCCACTTAATGTGAAAATGTCCTTCGCTTATGCACGAACAAAATCAACAAGTGATGTGATTGTATTGACGTTCGAGTGGTCTTGGCCCTTAAATTCATTGTGTTTCGGACAATTAACCAAGGTTTTCAGTATTGAGATACTAGGTGGTATCGTTTTTTCCGTCAACAGTATCATATCGTAGGATTATATCGTAGTATCACGATACTATGGGATTTCTATTTTTCTTCAAAATACAATTTATTTGTATATTAAATAAAATATTCACCTAGCATATTTTCCTAGGAAAAAACATAGTGGTATGTTATATTGTTCTCGTAAGGGGGTGGTATATCATATTCTAGACTTGAAAAATTGCAGCTCAACACCAAAAGAGGGATCGAGAGGTGGTAAATAGTATATTTAGTCCACAACAAGAAACCAGCATCGGCGAGTCCCCGGCTCGATTTCACGACGAGGAGAATCGGCTCTGGCGTTAATCTTTTATTCCCGGCGAAGTTTAGACCAAATAGCGATGAATTTGGAGCTCCCTCCACCGTGGAACTCGCCGGAAGTTTGAAGCTGGTGAGAAAGCAAGGGAAAGCGGCGCAAGCAGGCGCACGAGTAGGCGGCCTGGCAAGAGGCGGGCGGGTGTACATACAAGAGATCTTCAATTGGAAATCTTCAGAGGGGTTTTCCCTAATCCACAAAGGGATAATATGGAGAAGCTAAGTTTCGTCTCAATTCATCTCTTGGGTTTCTAGGTGGGAAGGGGGTACTATATAGGGAACCAAAAGGTAAAGATAACACGGTGCGGGGCACTCCTGCTGGTGCCAGCTTGGGCGTCGGTCCAGTTCGGCAAGTGTTTCCGCACGCCGGTTCGTGCATTGGTCGGGTTCGGCATGGAGGCCCGGCGGCGCCGGTTTATGCGTTGGTTTCACCAACTCTTCTTCCGTCTCCTCTTCCATGTCTCCGTGATCTCGGACTTGAGTCCTCGAGCATATGTGGCATCCTTTCTTCCCTCTGTACTTGTTGATGGGTTCCTATCATAGACATATGATGTCTCCCTATCATAGACATTTGATCCCTATCAGAGAGAATATTTGTAGATAACAATGAAGGTTTCAGAAAAGATTCCCACAAGTTTCCAAAACACAACCGCTCTCTAAATAGTCTGGTGCTTCATACCTCTCAAAAAATAAAATGCATAATTCAAACGTTAGGCCATCATATTTTCATTAGGGGTCTCTCCGGCCACCTTTACGTTCGTTCCATGGGAATGAAACCTATCGATATTCGATACAACTCATAAAATTGGTTGATCCTCAAATCACTTATCGTGAACACCAGAACCCACTTAATGTGAAAATGTCCTTCGCTTATGCACGAACAAAATCAACAAGTGATGTGATTGTATTGACGTTCGAGTGGTCTTGGCCCTTAAATTCATTGTGTTTCGGACAATTAACCAAGGTTTTCAGTATTGAGATACTAGGTGGTATCGTTTTTTCCGTCAACAGTATCATATCGTAGGATTATATCGTAGTATCACGATACTATGGGATTTCTATTTTTCTTCAAAATACAATTGATTTGTATATTAAATAAAATATTCACCTAGCATATTTTCCTAGGAAAAAACACAGTGGTATGTTATATTGTTCTCGTAAGGGGGTGGTATATCATATTCTAGACTTGAAAAATTGCAGCTCAACACCAAAAGAGGGATCGAGAGGTGGTAAATAGTATATTTAGTCCACAACAAGAAACCAGCATCGGCGAGTCCCCAGCTCGATTTCACGACGAGGAGAATCGGCTCTGGCGTTAATCTTTTATTCCCGGCGAAGTTTAGACCAAATAGCGATGAATTTGGAGCTCCCTCCACCGTGGAACTCGCCGGAAGTTTGAAGCTGGTGAGAAAGCAAGGGAAAGCGGCGCAAGCGGCGCACGAGTAGGCGGCCTGGCAAGAGGCGGGCGGGTGTACATACAAGAGATCTTCAATTGGAAATCTTCAGAGGGGTTTTCCCTAATCCACAAAGGGATAATATGGAGAAGCTAAGTTTCGTCTCAATTCATCTCTTGGGTTTCTAGGTGGGAAGGGGGTACTATATAGGGAACCAAAAGGTAAAGATAACACGGTGCGGGGCACTCCTGCCGGTGCCGGCTTGGGCGTCGGTCCAGTTCGGCAAGTGTTTCCGCACGCCGGTTCGTGCATTGGTCGGGTTCGGCATGGAGGCCCGGCGGCGCCGGTTTATGCGTTGGCTTCACCAACTCTTCTTCCGTCTCCTCTTCCATGTCTCCGTGATCTCGGACTTGAGTCCTCGAGCATATGTGGCATCCTTCCTTCCCTCTCGTACTTGTTGATGGGTTCCTATCATAGACATATGATGTCTCCCTATCATAGACATTTGATCCCTAAACCCTAGTTCCAAATGGAGTTTACTCTCACAGAGAATATTTGTAGATAACAATGAAGGTTTCAGAAAAGATTCCCACAAGTTTCCAAAACACAACCGCTCTCTAAATAGTCTGGTGCTTCATACCTCTCAAAAAATAAAATGCATAAATCAAACGTTAGGCCATCATACTTTCATTAGGGGTCTCTCCGGCCACCTTTACGTTCGTTCCATGGGAATGAAACCTATCGATATTCGATACAACTCATAAAATTGGTTGGTCCTCAAATCACTTATCGTGAACACCAGAACCCACTTAATGTGAAAATGTCCTTCGCTTATGCACGAACAAAATCAACAAGTGATGTGATTGTATTGACGTTCGAGTGGTCTTGGCCCTTAAATTCATTGTGTTTCGGACAATTAACCAAGGTTTTCGGTATTGAGATACTAGGTGGTATCGTTTTTTCCGTCAACAGTATCATATCGTAGGATTATATCGTAGTATCACGATACTATGGGATTTCTATTTTTCTTCAAAATACAATTGATTTGTATATTAAATAAAATATTCACCTAGCATATTTTCCTAGGAAAAAAACATAGTGGTATGTTATATTGTTCTCGTAAGGGGGTGGTATATCATATTCTAGACTTGAAAAATTGCAGCTCAACACCAAAAGAGGGATCGAGAGGTGGTAAATAGTATATTTAGTCCACAACAAGAAACCAGCGAAACAGTTAGTGCAGTGATGTTAGCATGTTAACTAATTCTTTCAGTAATTTTAACTGATGTGTGGTATCGCTTGTCCTAGAAATATCGGAATACTACCGATTTAAGGCATGGTATCTTGCTCTAAAAACAATACCATCAGATCGGGATACACAGTGAGATAGGTATTGTTTCAATTCAATAGGATCTTAGTATATCGTAAGATATTAGGATCTGTATCATGAGACACAACCATGCAATTAACTGGGCAAAAAAAGTTAAAAAAAATGAAGACGGAGGCTAAAAATAGTTGTACATAAAGAAGATAAAACATGGTCGGCAAGCCATTATCACCATAGGTGTCTCGCTGTCGACGGGAACGTCGCCTCCCACTGAATGAATATTCCGCCTTTATAAAACACACATATGTCAAACCTGGGGTTTGAACTCTGGTGGGTTGGGGGTACAACCACCCTCCTAACCACCCAACCTAAGGTTGGTTCTGTTAAATGTAGATGGGCTGCAGCCCAGTAAGGCAGCCCATGTAATCTACAATTCCTGAAATCTCAAGGCCCATCACGTTGGCAGCTTGGGACAGCCTTGAGGGACAAATTTTAGTCCCACATTGCTAGTTGGGAGTGAGTTGGAGTGGTATATAAGGGCTGTTGTTCTAGTCCTTTCAAGTGAGTGAGAATAGAAGGAGCCCTCGCGCACTCCTCCTCCTCCGCCCGCCCCGGCTCGGTACAGCACGTCGCGTTTCGTGACTCGAGTTCGAGTTCGAGACACACTCAAAGAAGCCTAATTTTTTTGCTTGGTGCATCAACTGAGTTGGGTACGTGTCGACCTGCATGTGCATGCTCGCCGCGTGTCCCTGGCTTCCTACGCGTGGCAACGCGGTCGGGTCGGCTCTCCTCTCAGGCTATACAAGGAGACAGATCAGATCTGGAGAATACAGCTCTCAGAACTCTCCAGTCCATCTCTCTCACGAAGTTCCTTTTGCTGCGCTAGTCTCTAGTCTTCCCCATCCCGGCGACTGCGTGCACAGCCGTCCGGGAGAGCAGGCCTCCGAAACCCCGTCCGTTGAGATCCTGCATCGGGAGACGGGCGATAAGGTTTTTGGGGAGCGTCTCGGCGTGACTGCTCGCTGCTGTTCGTGTTCTTCTTTGCCGGTTCGACTGCTTCATTGACGACTTCGGCTACACCATGGGCGACATCAACAATACCCATGGTGGTGGTGGTGCTGCTGGTGCGACCTTCCCAGTCGCGATGTACGTGTTTTTCCTCTCCTACCTTGCACTGCTACTTGTTCCATGTTCAAATCTGATGCATGTGCTTAGTCTGATGTGTGTGGTTAAGTATGCTTGTGCATCTATAATGTTGCTTTAGGTAATTAAACTCACATGGAAATTGCCTAATAATCTAACCATCCAAAAACCTTATATGCTTAGGCAATTTTCACCGTCTGGTTTTGCTGTTGCACTCAAACCGAGCCCGTTTACGGGTTCTCATTTCAAGAGATGGCAGAATAATACCCTCTTGTGGCTCACTTCTATGGGCGTGCACCGAGTTGCGGAAGGTACTCCCAGAGGTCCGCTTACTCCTGAAGAGGATAAAGCGTTCGGGGATGCCACCGTAATCTTTTTGGGTGCCGTCCTAAATGTGCTTGGAGACAAGTTGGTTGATGCTTATCTGCACATCCGAAATGGGAAGAAACGGTGGGATGCACTGGACGCTAAGTTTGGTGCTGCCGATGCCGGAGGTGAACTGTATGCTATGGAGCAGTTCAATGTCTACAGAATGGTTGAGAACCGATCTGTAGTAGAACAGGCTCATGAGATACAGATCATGGCAAAGGAACTTGAGCTCCTCAAGTGTGTGCTACCAGACAAGTTCGTCGCGGGATGCATTGTCGCTAAGCTTCCCCCTTCATGGAGGAACTTTGCCACTTCTCTGAAACATCAGAGGTATGAGTTCTCTGTTGAGAATATCATGGGCTCTCTAGATGTTGAGGAGAAGGCGATGGCAAAAGACAAACACACTGGAGGAACCGAGGGACGTTCTACTGCCAATATGGTGCAGAAAAATTCCCACAAGTCCAAGGGAAAGAACAAGGGAGTCTCCCAGACTACCAACTTCAAGAAGAAGGGGAAAACGGAGAAGAAATATTCTTGCTGGGTTTGTGGCGAGACAAGCCGCTAATCGCTGTCCACAACGCAAAGGAAAGAAAGGTCAGGCTGGATAGAACTCAAATTCTGTCAGCATGGTCATTGGCAACACAGAGGAAGGAAATACAGGGTATGGTAATATATTACCTACTGTTCTTTCAGTGTTTCAGCCCACGGAATGGTGGGTTGATGCAGGTGCTAATGTTTATGTGTGTGCTGACATCTCCATGTTTACCTCTTATCAGGCCCGAGGTTCCTCAGTAATGATGGGGAATGGGTTACATGCTACTGTTCGTGGTGTTGGCACGGTAGATCTGAAGTTTACTTCGGGGAAGATCATGCAACTGAAGAACGTGCTGCATGTCCCTTCTATCAAGAAGAATCTCGTTAGTGGCTCCCGTCTTATGAAAGATGGGTTTAAGTTGGTGTTTGAGTCCAATAAATTTGTACTGTCTAAGTATGGAACTTTTGTTGGAAAGGGCTATGAATGTGAGGGAATGTTTCGCTTCTCTCTAGAAGACTTCGTGATAATGTTGTGAACCATGTAAGCACTAGTGTTAATGAAACTAATGTTTGGCATTCACGACTTTGTCATGTTAATTTCGGTTGTATGACGCGGCTTGCTGATATGAGTTTAATTCCGAAATTCACCTTTGTCAAAGGCTCTAAGTGTCATTCTTGTGTGCAAGCAAAGCAGTCCCGCAAGCCTCACAAGCCTGCGAAGGAAAGAAACTTGGCACCACTAGAGCTCATACATTCAGATCTATGTGAGATGAATGGTGAGTTGACAAGAGGTGGAAAGAAATATTTCATGACTTTGATTGATGATTCCACTAAGTACGTACTGTTATGTGTATCTCCTGAAAGTTAAAGATGAGGCTCTTGATTTCTTTAAAATCTATGAGGCTGAAGCTGAGAATCAACTTGAAAAAAAGATAAAAAAGGGTTCGGTCCGATCGTGGTGGAGAGTACTTTTCTAACGAGTTCAATTTATTCTGTGCGGAACATGGTATAATACATGAGAGGACGTCTCCCAATTCCCCACAATCCAATGGGATTGCTGAAAGGAAAAAACCGTACTCTAACAGATTTGGTTAACGCCTTGTTAGATGTTTCGGGTTTATCTAAGGAATGGTGGGGGGAGGCTATATTGACTTTGTGTCATGTCCTAAACCGTGTTCCAACCAAGAATAAAGAGATTACCCCTTATGAGGAATGGGAAAAGAAAAGACCATCACTCTCCTACCTACGAACTTGGGGCTGTTTGGCTAAAGTGAATTTGCCAATCACCAAGAAGCGAAAGGTTGGACCAAAAATCGTGGACTGTGTCTTTCGTGGCTATGTTGCCCATAGCATTGCTTATAGATTTCTTGTGGTGAAATCTGGAGTGGACGACATGAATGTTGGCACCATCTTTGAATCAAGAGATGCTACATTCTTTGAGGATATATTTCCTATGAGAGATATGCATGGCATGTCTAGTTGGGAATCTGATCCAATACATGAAACTCCTATGGAGTCTGATGAGGAATCTGATGATGAGAGTTCAGATTCTGATGAAGATGACAATGAAGCTCCCACAAGGAGTAAGAGACAAAGGATTGCAAATTCTTTTGGTAATGATTTCATTGTGTATCTTGTGGATGATACTCCCACTACCATTTCAGAAGCTCTCGCATCTCCTGATGCGGACTATCGGAAGGAAGCGGTTCAAAGCGAGATGGATTCCATCTTGGCTAATGGAACGTGGGAGTTAACCGAGCATCCTTATGGGTGCAAACTCTGTAGGATGTAAATGGGTATTTAAGAAGAAGCTTCGAGCTGATGGTACTATTGATAAGTACAAAGCTCGGCTTGTAGCCAAAGGCTATACCCAAAAGGAAGGCGAAGATTTCTTCGATACTTACTCACCTGTGGCGAGATTGACCACCATTCGAGTACTACTGTCATTGGGTGCCTCACACGATCTTCTCGTTCATCAAATGGATGTTAAGACGGCTTTCCTAAATGGAGAGTTGGACGAGGAAATTTACATGGAACAGCCTGATGGTTTCGTACTAGAAGGTCAAGAAAGAAAGGTGTGTAAATTAAAGAAATCTTTGTATGGTCTCAAACAAGCACCCAAACAATGGCATGAGAAGTTTGAAAGAGCTTTGACATCTGTGGGCTTTGTTGTCAATGAAGCTGACAAATGTGTGTATTACCGCCATGGTGGGGGTGAGGGAGTTATCCTTTGCTTGTATGTGGATGACATACTAATTTTTGGGACAAGTCTCAAAGTGATTGAGGAGGTAAAAACCTTCTTATCTTAGTGTTTTGAGATGAAAGATCTTGGAGAAGCTGATGTTATATTGAACATCAAGTTATTGAGAGATGAGAATAATGGGATTACTCTTGTGCAATCTCATTATGTTGAGAAGGTATTGAGCAGATTTGGCTATGCTGATTGCAAATCTTCTCTCACACCTTATGATCCTAGTGTCTTGCTTCGAAAGAATGAAAAGGCAACTAAAGATCAATTGAGATACTCTCAAGTCATTGATTCACTCATGTATTCATCTTGCGCTACGAGGCCTGATATCTCGTTTGCTGTATGCAAACTTAGCCGGTTTGTGGCCAACCCGGGAGATGATCATTGGCATGCTCTTGAGAGAATGTTGCGCTATCTAAAGGGAACCATGAGTTATGGAATTCACTATACCGGGTATCCAAGAGGACTTGAAGGGTATAGTGATTCCAATTGGATTTCAGATGCTAAGATGAAGGCCACAAGTGGATATGTTTTCACACTTGGTGGTGGCGCTGTTTCCTGGAAGTCTTGCAAGCAGAGCATCTTAACGAGGTCAACTATGGAAGCAGAACTCACAGCATTAGATACAGCTACTGTCGAAGCAGAATGGCTTCGTGAGCTCTTGATGGACTTGCCTATGGTTGAAAAACCAATACCGGTCATCCTCATGAACTGTGATAATCAAATTGTGATTATTAAAGTGAAAAGTTCTAAGGATCATATGAAAAGTTCCAAACATATCAAGAGGAGATTGAAGTCTGTCAGAAAACTGAAGAACTCCGGAGTGATAGCATTGGATTATGTCCAAAGTGCTAAAAATCTGGTAGATCCTTTCACAAAAGTACTATCAAGAAACATGATAGACCTTGCATCGAGGGAGATGGATTTGAGACCCACTTGAGTTGCCGAGAGGGTAACCCAACCTATGTGATCGGAAATTCCGTGAACTAGGATCTGGGAAAATAAATCGGAGCAACTGAGTTGAGAGAAAATTTAATACTTCCACTCCGCTGCAGATGCAATTCTCTCATAGCTACTGTAAGGCAGGTTGACAATGTCTTAATGTGTTCTGAGCGGCTCTTGATGAGCGAAGACGATGTCCTACAGGGCGATCTTTGAAGAACACACCTATACGAGTGACACTACTGGTCATAGTGTGGGAGATTTGGGTGAATCTCTAGTAAGCTCATGAAGGGCCGAGGAGTATGACTTATAAGCTCCACCTGAAGGGAAGGCTATGGTAGCCTAGTATCTTGCCGACATTGAGTAAAACTTACTGCACAAAGACTGACAATTCAAGGCATAGTCCATTGTTCAGTTGTAGTCAAGCGTAACTCCTTGTCTAGGTGGAAGTTCAACTTAACAGTCTCCACTGAAGTGCAGGTATATTAAACAGTAAATGAAACTAATGTGTCATCTGATGTGCATATGAGATCTGGTGGGGGATTGTTGAATGTAGATGGGCTGCAGCCCAGTAAGGCAGCCCATGTAATCTACAATTCCTGAAATCTCAAGGCACATCACATTGGCAGCTTGGGACAGTCTTGGGGGACAAAGTTTAGTCCCACATTGCTAGTTGGGAGTGAGTTGGAGTGGTATATAAAGGCTGATGTTCTAGTTCTTCCAAGTGAGTGAGAATAGAAGGAGCCCTCGCGCACTCCTCCTCCTCCGCCCGCCCCGCCTCGGCTCGGCACGTCACGTCACGCACGCACGCACGTCGCGTTTCGTGACTCGAGTTCGAGTTCGAGACACACTCAAGGAAGCCTAAATTTTTTGCTTGGTGCACCAACTGAGTTGGGTACGTGTCGACCTGCATGTGCATGCTCGCCACGTTTCCCTGGCTTCCTACGCGTGGCAACGTGGTCGGGTCGGCTCTCCTCCCAGGCTATACAAGGAGACAGATCAGATCTGGAGAATACAGCTCTCAGAACTCTCCAGTCCATCTCTCTCACGAAGTTTTTTTTGTTGCGCTACTCTCCAGTCTTCCCATCCCGGCGACTGCGTGCACAGCCGTCCGGGAGAGCAGGCCTCCGAAACCCCGTCTGTTGAGATCCTGCACCGGGAGACGGGCGATAAGGTTTTTGGGGAGCGTCTCGGCGCGACTGCTCGCTGTTGTTCGTGTTCTTCTTCGCCGGTTCGACTGCTTCATCGACGACTTGGGCTACACCATGGGCGACATCAACAATACCCATGGTGGTGATGCTGCTGCTGGTGCGACCTTCCCGGTCGCGATGTACGTGCTTTTCCTCTCCTACCTTGCACTGCTACTTGTTCCATGTTCAGATCTGATCATGTGCTTAGTCTGATGTGTGTGGTTAAGTATGCTTGTGCATCTAAATGTTGCTTTCGGTAATTAAACTCACACGGAAATTGCAGGTTCTCGTGTCGTTTGATCCTTGGTGGTCTCAACATACAACTATCTTACTATCCATCAAGTCTAGTTTTGTTGACAGCAAGAAAAGATCGAACCACTACAGCTGTCAAATTGCCTGTAAACAATACTTACACGCACAAATAAAATTCCCTTTAGCAGTCAGGTGCACTGAAACTGAACGTGACACAAAGTTCATACAACTCTGTTACTCTGGTAGTACTTTTTTTTTCTTAGAATATCCTCCCAATACTTAAACTTGATAACGTGCGAATGTGTAGCTCTTAAATCTGGTACTACTATAACGTTGCAGGAAATACAAATCTCAAATTTAAATTTGAAAGCGTCAGAAGTGACATAAAAAGCCGCATCCTACGGAGAAATCGAGATATCAGCTGAAGCAGTTCGAACTGCGTGATGCTACATGGAAACACCGGAACGTGAAGACCCATCCTCGTCTAGCAGACAACCAGACCGGAGCATACGCCGCTGATAGAGAGCCAGTGAACGGATCAGTGGACGTTGACGGCGAGCTTCATGCCGCCCTGGCAGTGCCCCTCGACGCCGCAGATGAAGAACCACTTCCCGGCCTTCGTCAGCGACAGCTTGTCGTCGCCGCTGGTGAACGTCGGCGCGTTGCCCGGCACGGAGCAGGAGGCGAAGCTCCGCTCGTCCACCACTACCACGTCGTGGTCGCCCTCCCCCGACGAGTAGAGGAACTCTGCACGCGCAAAATCGACGAGTTCAGTGATGGCACAGCTCAGATTCACGCCGATCGAGCGTGTCGAACGGTTGCTGTCACGTACCGAGCGTGTCGCCGACTCTGAACTTCTTGCCGTCGGCCCAGGCGCCGTAGTCGATCCCGAGGTCCCAGCCGGAGCTGTCCCCGACAGTGTACGACGCTGCGGAGGCCGTCGCCGGGAGCAGAGCTGCCACGGCGACGATGGCGGCCAGGGCGGCGAGCAGCGTGATCGCGGAAGATGCCATTGGGCGGAGCTTTGGTAGTGGTTGTTCTTCTACGCCGAGGGCTACCGTACGCGTTCATGTATATATATCGGGTCGCGGTTCGTTTCTTCGTGCCTTCGTGGTGCTGTGAAGCCGGCCTGCTTTGCTAGTTTGGAACAAGGACGAGCAGCAGCTCTCGGTGTCATCGTTGTAGAGTTAAGATCGAGGTGATATTTTGTTTGTCTGACACCCTGGATAACACGCGTCCTCTCGCTTTGTCAAGCCACATCAAAGCCACGATGTAGCAACTGGTGCCACACTAGGCTTTGATCTTGATCTTGGTGCTAGAAACTTCGTTCTAAATTATAGGATGTTGTGAGTATTTTAACGTGGATTAGGTATGGACTAAAATTAGTAAATGAGACGTACCAAAATACTAGGTACATGGGATTCATAGTTTTTTTTTGTGAAACACAGTTCGACGCTCGCAAATGCATATATACACTCACCTCTATCAACACACATCCTACCTCTAGAGCACATCTGAGAGACTAGATCCAAGAAACTGATTTGGTGGGTCTTAAGATTAACGAAGTCACCACAAACGACTCCATTGAGGCAGATGCCAAAAAGAGGGAGTCTACCAAATTCCTATAACATTACTTATATTAAAACTCTACACATAGAACAGGTTCACCACCCTCTCCTGCCGCCGGCGAGGTCGGCCGGAGAAGGGGAATTGATCTATGGAGGAGGCAGAGGTGGAACCGGCGCTAGGTTTAGGAGGCGTGGTTTTGTTGGACCACAGATCAAGTATGTAACCTTCATTTGATCAGAATGATTCTAGTTAATTATCATGCTAATCTTTTTAAACCACACAAGAAAGGAAGTGATCAACTTTACTTCCAAGGGTAAAATGTCGATAATCCACCTCATCCAACACTCTAAGAGTTATTGTGATAAGGATCAACATGATTAAAGGGGTTTCGGTCCCAATCTTTCACAACACACCATATAACCAACAACTAGGTAATTCGATTAATCGAAAATAATCGCAAAACTTGAAAACTTCAGACATTGGAACTGATCAGAATCAACTCCCAAGCATAGCAACACATCATATCATCAAGATAAGTGAGCAAACACAATGTCCCCAAATATTGGGATTTTTTTGGTGTATCTTTTATCTCGAAAGTTCAACCTAAGGATAGATATGTCGGCTGCAAAAACCCTTAATAGGGTGAGTCCACGCATACTAGGTAATAGCTATCCTTCCCCGCATCATATTGTGTCTAACATCTTAGTAATAAGCTGCGTCTTCCTAATAAGTTTGGAATGCTCAACTTACTAGGAAGAAAGTATGCAATCGAACTTTTCTGCCCTCAGGGACTAATTAATAAGATTCCGTTTCGATCTGATATGTGAAGAATCATAGAGCTATATTTGGTAGAGTGGATTTGTCTAGCTTGTTTTTTTCCAAATTTCGAGAAAGGCATTTTATTTTATTAAGAAAAATATGAAAACAAATTTAGATGTAGCCAATATTGTGTTCTATGTACTCCCTCCGATTCATATTACTTGCCACTAAAATTGATGTATCAGCATTTAAAATGTGTCTAGAACTCTAGATACATCTATAATGATGTCAAGTAATATGAATAAGAGGGAGTGTAAAATTTTAGTTTGAGATAAATTATATTCGGCGTTGCAAAAAATGACAAAAATGCAATAGATTTTGAGGTTTTGAAATTTTATATTTCACTGCTATAGATGTCTGATTTTGTCATTTCATAGCCGTGAATATGCGCTATTTGGAGTTGAAAATTTGCATGTAGGTAGAACACAACATCATCTACATCTAGATTTATTTTCTCAGTCTATTTTCAAAATGTAGGTGGTTGTTTTTGATTTTTTTAAAAGTAGGCTAGATGTAGCTCTGGCTACATTTGTTGTTTCGGCATGAAAGATATATTCAAAACATAGAACTCTTAGTGCGCTCTCTGAAATTAGTAATTGTGTCTAACTCAACTGCATGCTGAAGACTACATCCGCTTATCTCTGAAACAATATATATTTTGCAATAGAATGAGAGTATAAGAGTACTTGGACAACGGGACAGCTAGATCACTAAGATACAAATACAAGTCTTTGTTTTTCCTTCCTGAGTGTGGGCAGGCGAAGACAAAAGCTAACATTTCCTAGTACTCGAGTACCTGTGAGTAAGATTTGCTTGACAGTTGACATGTATCACGATCCCAAAAACCTACGGTTGGTATCAAACAGAACTGGTAGCTAAAAATGAGGCCTACCGTTGCAATCTAGAGGAGGGCAAACGTCATCCCTCTTGGCGATGAGGACGCACAGCCGGTGAGGCGGCCGCCGGAACGCCCATACCTCGACGCCGTCGTCCACGACGAGGCCGCAGCGCCCGATGAACTTGCGGTACCCCCTGCCGTTGATCACCGTGCCGTCGGAGCGGTGGAACTTGTTGAGCTTCAGCTCCGACATGCCGCACCGGGCCCCGCCGCTCACGTACACGGAGACCGGAACCCCCGCGTACGTCGTGGCCTTGGCCCTCTTCCCGTTCTCTCCCCTCCTGGCCTTCCGGTCGGTGCAGTCGAAGCCGCACGCCGCGATCTCGTCGGCGGAGAGGAAGGCGCGGAAGCGGCGGGAGGCGTCGGACGGGAACAGGAAGCGCGCCTGGCGGCAGTCCATGTCGGACGGCTGCAGGACCTTCTCCCCGACGTAGTGCAGCAGCAGGTCCCCGGGGAGGTCGTGGCGCGGGAGGACCTCGGCGCGCACCCACGCAGGCACCGTGTCGCGGGCGGCATCCAAGGCTCGGTTGTTGTGGGCGGCCGCGACGGGCGGGTGCGGGTTGATGACCCTCCTCCTCCTCGACCGGCGCGCGCGGCGGGCTGCCCGAGGGAACTGGATTGCGAGGAGCGGCGTCACGGGGCGCGGGGCGGCGTCGGCGCCGCTACTGGTCGACTGCTGCTCGGCCTTGACGAGCGCCTTGCTGGGCGGCTCAGAATCTTGGTTTCTTGGGGCAGATGTCATTCCAAGGTCCATCACGGCGAGCAGCAGCAGCAGCCCGTCGGGGCCACCAGTCGTGGGCCCCTCGGGCTTGACGCGATCGCCCGCAGCAGGAGCGCGCGGCGACGCGGACGGCAGCCTGAGGTGGAGGTCGAGGTCGATGGCGGCCGCCGCCGTCGATCCAGGCACGCGCTCCATCTCCGGCTCAGCATCTTGGTTTCTTGGGGTAGATTGCATTCCAAGGTCCACCAGGTCCTCCAGGTCGAGCAGCCGCGTAAAGCGTCGGACAGCGACGGCGCTGCCGGCCGTCGGCTGCTCGATCTTGACGCGCTTGCTGTTCGGCTCAGAATCTTGACTTCTTGGGGCAGATGGCACTCCAAGGCCGACGCCGTCGAGCTGAGGCGGCGGCGGCGGCGCGTCCGCGCCGCTGCTCGGCGGCCTCTCGGACTTGACGCCATCGCTTCCCCGCTCATCCGCGCCGCCGCGCGCTCCTGCTGGAGAGGAACCGCTGAAGCGCGCTAGGTCGAGGCCGAAGACGATCGCCCCCGTGCCTCCGCTCTTCGGCTGGGCGGAGGAGTGAGGAGCGCCGGCCTCAGGAGGAGGGCGCGGCGAGGGGGAGGGCAGACCGAGGTAGAGCTCGAGGGCGACGGCGCCCGCCGCCGCCGCCGTCGATCCACGCGCGCCTTCCATGGCAAGCTACCGCCGCCTCTCGCAAGCTCCAAGTCGGCTGGAAATTGGGATCATTTCAGGGGGGGTCGGCATTTCATTTGGGGGCGGAATGTTTATACACCGTATCGTACGGCCGCAAGGGATGGACGGACGAGGAGACTTGTACGCACCTAGGGTTTTCGCGGCGCTTTCAAAGCGAGCCCACGTCCAGTCCGGCCCAAAGTCAATAGCACGATATCCAGTACAGCCCAATACTAGCCCACTCCCCCACGCAAACCAACTTCTCTCCGCCCCTCCAAAAAAATAAATCGTCTCCACGTCACCAATCCGTCTCGTTGCGCATGCAGTGAAGCGTCTCGTTGCGCATGGCCGCGTGGCCACCCGCACCGGCGTTTATTGCGGCTAATGTCCTCGTTGCTGCTTCGCCTGCCACCACTGCTGTATAATAAAGAGCGCTCATTTCTTCCTTCTCGTTGCATCGACATTATAATCTCGTCGCGCCGTTCTCGACAGCCGTCGTCTCCTTCTTTTCTCTCACCATATTCCAATGTCGTCCTCCCGCAATAATATCCTCACCGCGAACAGCTTCGGGCGCGGCAGCCTCATGGTGACGGAGGCGTGGGCGTTCTACCAGGCACGTACCCTGTCCCCGCCGGACATGGGTCTGCCAAGCAGCGGCGGCTGGAGGATGGCCATCAACGAGATTAGTGTCCCACTACCGCCGGGCACGGATCGTTGGAGGGACGCGATCAGACCCAGCGAGACGCCTTAAAGCCCAGGAGCGCGCCGATCCACTTGGGCCCCACCGGCAACGATGACTGGTGGCCGGACTTCTTCCAGGCGCAGTACGATGCCGACATGGCTTGCACCGACAACCTCGTCGGTCGGAGGAACACGTGGAACAAGGAGGGGCGCCTCCGTTTCTGGGGCGTTCCCGGGCGCACCCTCCCGGACGTCACCGACGACATCCACAACGGTGCCCCAAGGTTAGAGATGCCACCTTCTCCACCACCATCTCCATGGGCTTCAGCGCGCTGGCAGTCGAGGAGGACGTACTCGTCCTCCTCGTACTCTTCGTCTTTTGGGCCGGTGCGGTCGGCGACTTCCTTACACTGTGCCACGCCGTACAACGTGCCAAAGCGCGAGGTGATGGAGGAGACCGAGTACGGGACGTCGCCCACGATTCGGAGGCGCGGCAGCGGCACCGGCGACATCAGCATCCACCGCGAGCCAGCGCGGCAGCGGAAGAGGCGCGCCGACGGCGCCCTCCTCATTCCGAAGATGCATGTGAAGGAGGAGCAGGACGACGAGGAAGTCGCGAAGGACGCGAAGATGGCGGAGTACGAGCGGCGGCAGCGCCTCATCGCCAGAAGTGACGACCCCGAGGACTGCCCATGGTTGCATGCAGCGTTCATGGCGTCCTTGAACGGACGACATCGATTCGACGATCGCCATGTCCATCCGCGACGCTGGGGTGCCACTCGTCGACCTCACCAACAACGGCGAAGTTGGGCCCAACGGAGCGGTGAAGGACGAGCCGAAGAGTGCGGGAAGAAGGACGCAGTCGACAACGCCATGTAGAACTTCCACCAGTACTACGACCCCTCTAGGCGCCGCAAGTACTACTAGAATGGGGTTTAAGTTAAATTTCATCGAATTTCATTCAAATACATGTAATATATAGCAAGTTTGAATGAATTCAACTGTTTTCGATGAAAATTAAAAAAATCTAAATTTCTATATGGGGGACACGATTGGGCAGTGACGCCTCTCAAACACGAAAAGAAGAAACAACGTCCCTCAGACTCTAAATCCGATGTTGTTTGGGAACGCGAATGGAGATGCCCTCTGTTCTATAAATATTTAGATAAATCCAAATTTAGATAAATTTCCAACATATTTTATAAAAGGAAAGGAGTAGTTGCTTTTTGCGAACTAACCTTAGGGCTTAGAGCATCTCTAGTAGAGCATCTATATATCCGGACTGAGAACGCTGAGTTATGTCTCCCGAACTGTTGAGTTTAGATGGTTTTGTCACGGCGCAAATCAGAAACCGAACTCGCGAACTGAAAAAGCAAAAATCAAACGTCGCGGGAAAATCAAACTCGCGATTGAACCCATTTTGCTCCGATCAAGCTTGATTCGTCGATAATTTACATTAAACTAGCCAAAATACATGACAGTTCGACCTACATTCGCTAATTTGAGACCTAAACTACTAGATTAGGCCCCGAATTGTCACCGGGGTGCTTCCCGTCGGCGGCGGAGGATTTTTCCTCGCCGGCGACCCCTACGCGACGATGAGCACCGCCACCTCGAACGCCGCCGCCTCTGCCGAGCTCTCGCAGGCTACATGCGGCATGTCTGCCTCGTCGTCGTCGTTGCCGCGCGGGGGTAGCGCCGGCAGCGGTGGGCTGCACGAGCCGGCGGGTGATGTCTACGCACGCTTCTATTCCTGTAGACAGTGTTGGGCCTCCAAGAGCAGAGGTTTGTAGAACAGCAGCAAGTTTCCCTTAAGTGGATCACCCAAGGTTTATCGAACTCAGGGAGGTAGAGGTCAGAGATATTCCTCTCAAGCAACCCTGCAATTAAGTTACAAGAAGTCTCTTGTGTCCCCAACACACCTAATACACTTTTCAGATGTATAGGTGCACTAGTTCGGCGAAGAGATAGTAAAACACAGGTGGTATAGATGGTGGTAATATTGCAGGAAGTAAAGATGCAGTAAAACAGTAAACAAGCGATGTTTGCAGTATTTGGAAACAAGGCCTAGGGATCATACTTTCACTAGTGAACACTCTCAACATTGATCACATAACAAATAAATAACTTCTCCTCACTTGTGCTACATACACTCTCTTGTTTGATAACAAACATCATTCATTGTGTAGGGCTACAAGAGCTCCCTCAAGCCGGAGTTAACAAGCTCCACAACATTCGGAGTTCATATTTAAGTAACCTTTAGAGCATAATAGACCGTTGCAATTTAGACCGAGTACTAACATAGCATACACACCGTCACCAATAGCTATGAAAGGGGGAATAGATCACATCAATACTATCATAGTAATAGTTAACTCCATAATCTACAAGAGATTACAATCATAACCTACGCCAAGTACTACATGATGCACACACTATCAACATTACATCATGAAGGAGGAATAGACTACTTTAATAACATCACTAGAGTAGCACATAGATTAATAGTGATACAAAGCTCATGATCACATAAAGATCACACCATGGGAGAGAGAGATGAACCACATAGCTACCGGTACAACCCTTAGCCTCGAGGGAGAACTACTCCCTCCTCATCATAGGAGACAGCAGCGGCGATGAAGATGGCGGTGGTGTCGATGGAGATGGCTTCCGGGGGCAATTCCCCGTCCCGGCGGCGTGCCGGAACAGAGACTTCTGTCCCCCGAACTTGGCTTCGCGATGGTGGCGGCTGCGTAACTTTTCTCGTCCCCTGGCTTATGTTTTTAGGGTTTTCGAGGCAGAGAGAATATATAGGCGGAAGGGCAGCCTCGGAGGAGCCAGGGGGTGGCCCCCCATAGGCTGGCGCCCCCCCCCCCCCTTGGCCGCGCCGCCAAGTGAGGTGGGGACCCCAGGGCTCCCCTCTGGTCCCTCTCTGGCTCTCTGGAAGCTTCCGTGGAATATAAGATCGTGGGCATTAATTTCGTCCAATTCCGAGAATATTTCCTGTGTAAGATTTCTGAAACCAAAAACAGCAGAAAACGAGAACCGGCACTTCGACATCTTGTTAATAGGTTAGTTCCGGAAAATGCATCAAAACGATATAAAGTATGAATAAAACATGTAGGTATTGTCATAAAACTAGCATGGAACATAAGAAATTATAGATACGTTGGAGACGTATCAGCGGGCCTCGCCTCGGCTTCTCCTTCTTCGTGTGCCTCCTCGCGCGCTTGCCGGCGTGCGATAGCACGTGGCCACTTCCGTGCCGCCCGCTTCCAAGCGTCGCCGGAGCGCGCCCGCCTCCGACTGTACACCCGGCGGACGCCGTGGTTCCTTCCCGCCGCCGATTCGGCCCCCTCCCCTACCTACGCGTCTTAATCGCCCCATTGCGGATGGAGGGGTGGTGGCGGAAGCGGCGTCAGAGGCGGCGGAATGGCTCGCCGGAGAGGAGGCAGGCGGCGGCGGGAGTGAAAGCGGCGGAGGGGAGTAGGGTTTGGAAACCAAACTCCCCTCCGCGGCCCCTTTTAATACGGGGCGGCCTCTGAGTTTCTCGGGCCCCCGAACTTGTTTTACGGGCCAGACCGCAAGTTCGGGCTCTATTCTGACCCACTCCTAGCCTGAACCCGTATAGTCGTCGGACTTTTTCGGTTTCTTTTACAGGCTCTGTTAGAGTTGCTCTTAGGCTTACATAATCCCAAACGAAGAATTACGACCCACAGGACGCAACTGAGAGTCTTACGTTTTCGCTCTCGTCCGTTGGCGACAGAGAAGCGACGGTTCCTGCCCTCCTTTGGACGCCGGTGAGGTGGTGACCTCCTCCACCCTCCCTCCGCTGCTCCGGTGGCTGGAGGAGGAGGGTGGGCTCTCGTTTC
The DNA here is from genome assembly GCF_022539505.1 of Lolium rigidum. NCBI lineage: Eukaryota > Viridiplantae > Streptophyta > Magnoliopsida > Poales > Poaceae > Lolium > Lolium rigidum. The sequence goes on from NC_061510.1 coordinate 391,138,514, forward strand.
TCTCCGGTTTGGTCCATAGGTCTAGGGTCTCGTCTTCGTGTAGTGGCAGCAGTTTGGTGGGGTTGTTGCTTCGTCGAATAAGGTGGCCTCGGTCTCTCCCTCAACACGGCGGCGTCCGTCCAGGCGACTCCGTTGAGCCGATGGCCTCGTCTGCTCGCCGTTCCTTTGCAGCGGTGGGCTCTTTGTTTGGTGCTGGAACAAGGTTGGTGGTCCGGCGGCGGCAGATTTGGTGTTCTTCCCCGGCAACAGTCGCGGGATTCGTCGGCCGACTCGCCACAGCGTCAAGTGCCTGTTCTACAGGCCTGGTCTTCGGTTCACAACGCCTTGAAGGCTATGGCGCTGGCCTGGATTTTGGTTTGTTGGTTCTCTGTCGCTCTCTCTGGTGTGCATCTCGGTGGCGCCAGCGGACGACGACGGTTTCAGATCGGTTTGTTTGCAGGGACTCCAAATTACTTACTTGTAATATTCTTTTATTTGGGGTCCTTTCCTAAAGTTTCCTGGACACCTGTCAGTCCTGGTTTTCATGTACGTTCCACTTGTTGTACTCCGTACTATATTTATTTGATTTAATATAATTTGTGGTTCTCTCAAAAAAAAAAGTCCCAAAGGGAGAGAGTGTCACAAATGACAAATCTCAAGCTTGGATGTGAATCTGAGTCCCTTCTATGCGATTTGGCGGATCCCCCAGGTAACCAGTGACATCGCTCCGTTTCCAATCCCGCGGATCGCCTCGCGTTCGCATAGTTGCAAGCGATCGAATCCCGCCCGTCCATCTCAAATCGAGAGCGCGAAGCTGCACTTTCGTTTTCACCACCACGCCCTGCCGCTGGCAATTTTTTGATATCCCCGTTGGCATAAATACCACACCCCGCACTGCTACCTCGCACCAGGAAAAAATCCCCAATCTCCGCCTCCTCTTCCTCTCTACGAGCTCATCTCATCGTCAGCAATGTCAGGCCGCGGCAAGGGAGGAAAGGGTCTGGGCAAGGGCGGCGCCAAGCGCCACCGGAAGGTCCTGCGCGACAACATCCAGGGCATCACCAAGCCGGCCATCCGCCGCCTGGCGCGGAGGGGCGGCGTGAAGCGCATCTCCGGGCTCATCTACGAGGAGACCCGCGGCGTGCTCAAGATCTTCCTCGAGAACGTCATCCGCGACGCCGTCACCTACACCGAGCACGCCCGCCGCAAGACCGTCACCGCCATGGACGTCGTCTACGCGCTCAAGCGCCAGGGACGCACCCTCTACGGCTTCGGAGGCTGAGCTCGGGGATGCGGCTAAATGGATGTTGTTAGGGTTTGGGTTGCGTGCGTGAGTTGTTTTGAAGCGATGGCGATGCAGTCTGTGATGGAATTTGTTGCATATGGATGGATGAATGAATGAATGGATTTGGTGTGGTTGGATATTCGATTTTGTGTCTCTGCACTTTGATTATGCAGGAACGCCTCTTATCAAGTCTGTTCTGTGATGCTTGTACAATGCCTTGTGATCCTTCTTAGATCATGGTCTGTCGATTGTTGTCATGACCCATGGTTTATGGTTTAAACTTCATTCGAGAGTCGTTTCGATCTGTAACTGTAATTGTCTGCACCTTGCAGGTTCAGTCAAAAATAATGTGGCGCTAGCGTCATGTGTTCTGAACTTCTGAAGTCCTATTGTGCTCTCTGCTTCACCGCTGTTATTGCATCTTACAAGCTCATAACCTGGTGTGCTCCGTAACTGAACTCTTCTACTGCAGGACGAACAATGCCTGCTCATCTCAAAGCAATATGCTCACACAGCTGTGGTCTGCGGATGATTTTTTGGCATGCCATTTAAACCTCAAGTTCTGAATATGGGAGTGCAACAGTACAGTCTGAAGCCTTGTGCATCTTCCGGTGCTGTGTCCCACTTGCCATAGCACAACTGCAAACAGCAGCTCCTTCGTTTTACAGGAACAGCAACCTTTTGATTCAGTGAACAAAAATACACCATTACATCTTTAACTAGGCACAGCAACAGAAAATCTGGCGGCTCATCAAACTAGGATCTCGTCAGCCAGCGTGTATAAGTATAACGTGCCCTCACGCTGATCTGGACTGTTGCACTCATCATAAACATCACCAACATGACCCATCTGCATTCCCTCCCTCGTACCAGAATTGCAAACAACAGGTCCTTGTTAGAGCATCTCCACTCGTTGGCGCTCCCCACGCCCAAATCCGGCGAAATTTTCGTCCGGATTGGATGAAGATTTGGCGTGGGGAGCGCCGAAGTTCCAGCCGTCCCCCCGGCAGGAAACCCCCAACCTCGACCATTTGACATATTTCAAACAAATTCAACATAAAATTTAACAAGTTCGGCAAACAAGAGTACGAAAATTGCTGAAACAAATTCGGCGATAACAGTACAATGTTTAACAACTGCTGAAACCAAAGACGGCGGAATATAGGCAGGTGGGGAAGGAGGGGCGGCGGAATCTGGGCAACAAACCGGCGGGGTGGTGCCGGCGGCGAGAGAGATACGAGGGGTGGGGGAGATTTTGAGCGACGTGGCGGTGGGGTTCGTGCGTCGAGTCACCGACAGATCGGGCCCTTCCCCGCTTTTCACTCGTCCGGAGTCCCCGAGCGCTCCCCGGGGGGCCGGGGGTGGCGTGGGCTCGCCGGATGGATGAAGGGCCAAATCCGGGCGAAAACGAGGAACCGGGGGCGCGACTGGGCCGAATTTCGCCGTCCGGATGGAAAAAACGCTCGCCGGGGGCCTCGATGGGGGCACGAGTGGAGATGCTCTTATCTCCAGTTCACTGGTTGTTCCGTAAGGCTGCCGCTCTTGCAGCATACTCTTTATTTCACCATGCACAAGGGTTCATGATAAGTGCATAACAATGTGCAGGCTCCATCACTGTAACCTCTAGCGCTGCCGTTTTAACACATCTAGTATTCATTTATTTCAAATGGACATGTTGACGTCCCTGAAGCCTGCAGATTCATGCAGTACGGTGTATGCTCACTGCAATTTCAGTGGCAGATTTATTGTGTGTGTGTAGGTACGCATGGTGAACAATCTGTTTCTCTTTACTCTCTTTGGCATTTGTTTCGTCCGTATTAGTCTGAGATAATACGAAGTACTCCTACAGTTTCTGAAATTGTCTATACTGCTGGCACTGCCAAATTTCAGTTAGACCCTTTTTGCATTGTACAGTTACTATGAACTTTTTAGCATTCGATTACTTAGGAAATTTTCCTATATTTGTCGTTTGAATCATAGAAAAGAGGTTCTCAACTGCCTATGGAAGGCACTAATTTGGACCCTATTCCATGGGATTTTATTTTGCCTCCAAAAAGTGTTGAGGAAGATCTTGGCATGGGTCTTCTACTTGATGAGCACAACCTCATAGTTCCTCAACGTTGCCCAGCGTGTGGTCTTCAAGAGCACTAGATATGCTTGCTGCAAGCTTATCATGTGCGCCTTGAGTCCTTTAATGTAGTTTTGTCTTCAACATCTTATCCGAAGAATCATCTTCTTTGCAGATAACCCTGGGTGAGCGGCTTCTACTTGTAGCTCAGAAGTATGATGGATGATGAAGGACTTGGCATACGTCTTTAATACGATTGGCACACCTACGGATTGCCTTGTGCTATTTAGCATGCCTTGCATTCTGTAAGATGTTCTGCTTGAGGCATCATCTTTTTCTTGTATTATTCATGCCCTTCCTTATTTGACTCATATGGAAAAATATGTTTTGCAGTATGCGATGAGTCAACGTTTTGGAGGTTAAATCATTTGGTGGGACTGTGTACCTGAGTACACTAGATACGAATGCTATTCCCTTAAGCGTATTGTTATAGGTCATCTAAAACCGATAAGGAAGACATTATATGCACTTTCGACACCTCAATAACTAAACCACCACATTTTTTAGCCTACAAATGATATTGTATTTAGTTAGCCGATGTTTATTTTTATTTTCACTGCTTTGCCAGAAACACCTTGATATGTAAAATTCAAATCATTTTCTTACCCCGTTAGGTATTTCAAGGAACGGTAAGACAAATATCGACATGCTAGTTAGAATAGATTTTACCAAAACAAGTCAATCTCCATATGGTAGCGGGTTTTCTCGTAAGCAGCATAGCTTCCCTTTAAAGCAACTTTCTACTCGATTCCATTATGAATTACAGTGTTTTATGTGATGTATGGGTACCCTAAGATACCTGAAAAGCAAAGAACCAGACATACAAGAAATATTTTTTTGCTTGTACCGTTGTTCCTCCTCTTTACCAAAATCAGAAAATATGGAAGTTGATTTAAGCCCAGATATTTGTTCAACTATGGACAGGATAAAGTTGATTTTAAAACCTTCACTAAGTGCGTTACATGAAAAGAATGGTACCATCTACATATTATAGGATTGATAGCCCTCCATCAACTAGATGAAGGATGGGACCCTGCTTGACCATCCTCCTTTGCCCTAGCAAGGAGGATTGCCAGCATATCCTCAACCATATTGGAAAGCATTGGAACATTAGATCACCTTGTCTTAAACCTTTCTAGTTCGAAAATAGCGACCAATTTCATTATTGGCCATTGTTCATACACTGGCACCTTGCACAAATTTCGCATTCTATTTTCATACTTTGGGTCGAAACCTTTCATGCGCATTACTTGTTGCAGGAAGGCTTATTTGATTTTATCCTTCTCAAAACCTATCTTAAATATCATTTCATTTATTTTCTTCGCTGAAGTTCATGACAAAATATGATAATCGTCTATTTTATGTAGCACAACCACCCCATACAAAATGTGACAGTGAGACATAAATGTCGTCTTAGTAGGTCTATTCACTATATGGGAAATTATTGTAATGTGATTAGTACCTAATATTTGAAAAGGCAGCTCTCCAAAAAAAAAAGTCCAGGACCTCACACTCTCGTAAGCCCGGGCCTGGTTCTGGAGCTTAAGCGCAAGCAAAAGGCATGTATAGTCAAGCCAATGTTCCTTAGCTTTCCCGAATAGTAGACTTCACTGTTATGAAAATTTATTTCAGAATCCCATAATCTTCGACCAAATCATGGTCCATTAAAAAATGTGCCATGAGTTGTATTATAGAATAGATGAGTCATCACTAACCAAATGTGGAACGAGCTCACTAGTATTCCAATCCTCCCTTTCTCCATAGATGAAAATAGCCAACATATCAGCAACAACTGTGATCTCTGGCCGATATGGCGGCCCGAGCTCAACCTCCATCATGGAGGCCTCTCTTCTTCTGCAACGGAAGCTCGACGGCGCCAGGCTACCAAGTGGTTTCGTCCCCGGTGGCTTGACGACGGCCGTTGGCAGAAGATCTGCGCCGAAAGCAAGCCTACGAGCTGCTTGCTCCTGTTTCTCGGCGGCGATGCCTGGAGGACGCCGGCAGTTGGTGGCAGAGACACCCTGGTCCCTGATTGCGTTTTTCAAGATCTTTGTAGGGTGTTTTTTTGTAAAGTGCAAGCCTCTTTCTTCAAATTTTAGGTTCTTAGTGCGAGTGTTGTATAGGGAGCTTTCTATAAAATCTTGTACCTGCCACTTTAATGGATGTTTCTCTGGGGTCTTCTAGACCCCTTCCTGTGTTCAAAAAAAAACATATCAGGAACAATACTAAGGCCGATAAAGAATCCCCGACCCTTAATGAAGGCATTAGCTTGTCACAAAGAATGGACCAATATCATTATTCACCTTAATAGCCATGCTTTATTTTGTGGAACAAAATTGTTTATTTCTAGGTTTTGCTTCAGTGTCCTCCTTTTCAAACTTTGACCTCCTGATAGCCAGGATCTCTTGATAGTCTTCGCGACCTAACTTATCCTTTCATCAACTTTAGTGGTGGATGGTGGTGAGGAAGAAAACATCGGAATACACATTGTCCACCCACTTCCACCAAATGGAGGAAAAACCACTTCATTTGCAAGGCTTGTTGTAAGTTTGCAAGTTTAAGCCGATTTTGTGGAACCTAATACTCTTTTCTGCACTGTAAAGAAAAAATATCAGTTATGAACCATAACATATTTATCTTTTTTTTTTTTGCAGATATAACATCCTTATCTTGGAAACCATCTGAGATCACTAAGTTTACCTTTTGTCTACAACAAAATAAGTGATGTTCTCACAATGCCTTCCCCCAAAACATAGTCGCGCATCAATATCCGTCTCCACCGAGCACACCAACTCGTGCTTCGATATTGTCTCCACCGAGCACCGACTCGTGCACACTCCAAAGACAAGGCAAAAACGCCATCCCAACACTTGTCCATCCTTGACCCCACGTGTCGGTGAGCAAGGTCTGCGACCTGTGAAATCGCACTCACTCGTTCACTAGTAACCACTCCTACTACCCTCATCAAAGCGGCCTCTTCCCGTTAACATCAAGGAGAAGAGTTCAGATCTCATCGGAGAAGCCAACAACTTCCCTCATTCTTCTCCTTCCTCAGGTCAGCTGCATGTAACACTCTCCTTTCATTGCACTACATTGCATCCACTGATCCGAGGTGTGGCAACTGACGCTCCACATGGATGTCTCCAACAGCAGCGACAGGGGAGATCCGGAGATGGTGGGTGATGAGAAGGGAAGGTGCGTGAAGTGCAGGGAGTGGCAGGAGCACTACTTCTGGGAGCACATGGATTTGAGCAACATCAGGTTCTTCAAGCTCATGACTGGTGATTTTCAGCATCGCGTTGTAAGTATATCTCTGGATTCTTCAAGCTCCATATGCTTCCCGCCATGTTCAGGGTTCTTCAAGTTCTGCATGTAGGTCGGATTACCTTCTGAAACTTGTGGCAGCTGCGTCTAAATGTTTGTGGTCGTAATTAATCTTGTATATCTCTGGATTTTAGGGAAAAAATTCAGATTGGAGATAGATTACAAATTGTAGACAATGAAGTTCAAATAAGTAGCTTTTGAGTTCATTCTTCCTAGATGACGTTCTTTGATTGGTTTGGTGAATTAGTTAGTCAATTCATGCAATCTGAATGAACTTTGTTAAATATCATCCACTGAGGCAAACTGGTTATACGAGATGTCTGTTTAAAGTGTTCATCTTATATTAGAGCATTCCAGAGAAGGTTGCCAACAATTTCACCAGGCTTATGGCCAAGGAAGGATTCACCCTCAAATCACCTAGCGGCGAGACATGGTGCGTCGCCGCCGAAAAGATTGCCGATGAGCTGTTCTTTGTGTCAGGATGGGAAGAATTTGTCAAGGATCATGAACTGCAGGAGAATGACCTCCTGCTCTTCGAATGCAGTGGCATTGGCTGCTTTGATGTACGCATCTTTGACTCGAGCGGCTCTGAGAAAGCGTCCTGTTTCTTCACCGATAAAAAGGGCACCAACATGCACAGACACTTTGACAACATTATGGGTCAGCAAGCTGAAGGACACTGTCTTTTGAGTGATTCCAACAATGCCATTGTGCCGCTGTCGCAGCCGGTTGGGTCTCCTCACAAGGCCTCTACATCAAAGAAACCGAGTAAGTAAAGCCAATGCAAGTTTGCAGTGTGTCCTGTAGAAATCATGTAGTAATTCGGTGAACATAATGTTTGCATTTTCACAGTAAAAGAAGCTGAATCTCCAAACAACAGCAACTATCAAGATAAGTGTGTGGTGGACGATGAAGAAGAGGAAAGTGACAATGAACACACTTACTCCAACTACTCCTACTCAAGGCTTGCAAGTCACCTAACTGCGGACGAACGAGAGCAAATATTTGGGTTGGCATCAATTCAACCACGCAATCCTGTTTTTGTGGTGGTCCTGCAGAAGTCCCATGTTCGTGGGGCGAAAAACATCCTGGTCAGTTCAATATTTCTGCCATGGGATGAAAATTACTACGTAGTACCATGTAGCTTTTCCCTCCGTCAGTTTGGAGCTTTTTTACCCATAAATCTTGGAGAAGTTTCTGAATATTTCAGTGTTTTTTCCATGAACATCTTAATATGTTACTATCTTCCATAAATCTTATAACTTTCTGAATATGTCAGTGTTTTTTGCCTGAACATCTTAATATGTTAGTGTCTTTATGACACATAAGCATTGCAGTTAAGAACAACTGAACCAGCTAGCAATCTACCTGCCTGCAGATTATCCCCAGCAAGTTTGCAGCTGAACATCTTGAGGGAAAATCACACGAGGTGCTGCTTTTGAGGCCAAACAGCAAAGAGCAGTGGCATGTCAAGTACTACCACGCAAGCCTCACCCGAGGCTTCAACGGCGGACGCTGGGTCAAGTTTGTCCGCGACAACAGTCTGTGCGAGGGCTATGTCTGCATCTTCGAGCTGATGAGAGGCGCCAGGAAGGTGACGATGACAGTTCATGTCGTTCGGAAGGTCGATGACCAGTTTGTTCTGCTGGGTTAGGTTCCGCAGTCATGTGTTAGACTTATGAGTAGGTGTTTTCTCTGCAGTTATAAATTGTGTCGCTAAGAACTGGACTATAGTCTAGAAGTAGCTTGTTGTGCAGTGCATCTGAATATGATGCAATTGCACTGCTTTGTAACCTGAAGCTAACTTCTTAATGTAGTATAGTTCCAGTGGAACCAGCTGTGCTATGCGAATGTCATTCGGCACTTGGATATGTCACACAAACATAGATGCTAAATCCATGTGACAAACCCAACGGCACATAATCCTCAGTCAGCTGAAGTATCAAAAGAGCAACAAAATGGTTACTAGTTCATAGTACAAACAGGAGGAAGTTGCACAACGTAGTTATTTAAAATCTAGTAGAAACATAAGCATAGAACAAGCGTTGACCTAGAAAACCATAATGCAGTGAACTAGTGTAGTAGTAGTATGTGACTATGTGTGCTTTAGCATTAGAAAGATGAGTAGATACCAACAAACAAAGGACTACTCAGGGGTTCTAAATATTTGCTTATTTTCCTCAATCTCAGTGCATCAGTTTTCACTCAATTAATCACCCATTTCTAGAACAAAACAAGGTTCGATTTGAGATCCCAAAAGAAACGACCAAGTACTAGCCGTGTTCCATAATATAAGACGTTTTGTCTTATATCATGAAACAGAGGGTAGCATATTCCTAGGCAACTAATTGGAGGAAGTGACCTCTCTTTTGTTCAAAAAAAAAAAGAATTGGAGGAAGGAAAGCAGACATCAATATTACAGTACTACAAAGCTAGGCACATTACAATCTTCAGCTCAGATCACAACACTAACCTAAGCATTTTAGCGATCCTGACAAGCCCCCAGGAAAGTTTCGCACAAATCAAACTGTATGCAGTCTTCTGAACCTACAGTTTTTAAACTGAACTTCAGAGAGTAGAGGCCTGACAGGAGGGGGGCAGAGGTCGCCCTAGATAGGGCATGGGCCAAGACAGCATGATAGAAATAACACTACTGAACTGCTAGCATTCACTTGCAGAATGAAAGACGCACCATAAATCATTATCTTTGGTTGCAAAAAAAACTTACAGATCTGAAACCCCTAGGTACAACTCCTAACGCCATCTCATAACACAAAACATCGCACCCGAAAAAGAACTGAGCTCTACTCTCCTAGCCTCCACCCAAAGCACCAGACTCCAGCAAAAGAAAATACTGCTACAGAATAACATTACCAGAAAAGAAAAGAAAAGCCTCTAACTGAATCCTGAATCGCCTCAGACTTGCAACTTTCTGCAACCTTCAAAGCAAGCATAATCTCGAATGCCTTCAACCACAGCAGCTCTCTGCACCCTGTATAAGCTGTCCTCCCTTGCATGGATGCTCAAATGGCTTGAGCAGCGAAAATTAACAGCCAACTGCAACCACTGCTGGGGTTGCATCTGCTGGGGCAACACCGTTTCCAGCTACGGTCGCCACGCTGTTCTCCACCACAGCATTTTGCTCCCCAAGAACAGCAAGTTCCTGCACTCCCTGCTTTCCATCAACATCTTGATTCTCAGTGTTGCTGGTAGCAAGCAGCTTTCCATTCGTAATCTGCAAGATCAGTAAAGGTTGTTCAGGTAAGTCTTTCATTCAGTAAAGATGAACTTGATTTTAATCAGGGACGATACTAAACTCAAGGTATTTCACTGAATTCAACAGGATCAAGCTGCCATGTGAATAATTACATTACAAGAAAAAACGATAGACTGACAGACATTTGCATGTGAATTCTTAGAACATTTTCCAACACTGAGATAGCCCTCGGTAGTTTTGAGAGGTTTAAAACAATGAACTTGTAAGAGGACAAAACTATTCAGTGGTAAGATTCACATGGGTATAGAGCTTATATATCACATATAGTATGCTGCTAGCCACGTACCTTCTCCAGCGGCTGCTGTCGCTTGGATTTCTTCTCTTGCATTATCTTCTCGCGGTTATCATAGAAGCCAAAGTCGTCCAACATGGAGGTCTTGCAGACATGGTCCTTGAAAATCTTAAGGACCTGAAGGCCATGCTCAATCTTAACCTGTAGACACCATGAGAATGCAGGGCAAGACCCTATTGAGCACATCATTCATAGAGCTAAATATGCAAAAAGAAAAGGTTATTCCATTTTTAATGCAGCACACTGAGATTCATTACTGTTCATAATTAGCAATGCAAGCACACTGAAAATGATTGCCACGGCATGCCACCAGTAACTTTACATAGAGGGAAATAAGAAGAATTAAGTCTGCAGTTCTCACCTCCTGGGTATCTCTGCTGTTGGTCACTGGTTTGTTTTCGTTGTACTCAAGAATAATGTGCTTCAACAAATTGTTGGGGATGTCCTTCACAATGTGCCACTTGACAGGGAAACAACCAGTCCACTTGTCTTGTTGCCAGTATTCAACTGTCTTGTCAAAATCAACCGGACCAACCATCTCAGCAAGCCCAACAAACTGGCCACTAGTGTTCACCTGAAACAAAGAGGATGTGCAGAAGGCACAAAACATCAGAAACCATTATGTAGACTATTCAGAGAGAAAACAAGCAATTATAGCACCACGGTGAAGAACTTACAGAGAAGAACAGGAATACAGGAGAATTGCTTGATTTGTCCTTAGCTGCTTGATAAGCAGTGTTCAGCTTTTTATTTCCATTGGGGGTGCTTGCCCAAACATTGTACTTGATGCTCTTGTGAACATCATCCTCACTGTATGATTTTATAACAAAGAACTTGGCATCTGAGTAAGTTTCAACAAAGTCAGCCTTATTGTGCTGATCCAGCACAACAGCTTTCGAAGCATCACCGTTAGGAAGCTCCTGTCCTTTTGCAGCTGCAACATCAGCTGCTCCAGTGACCTGCTCGGTTTTAATGAGATTGCTTCTTGGCCCTCTCTTCAGCTCATTCAAGCCATCAATGTTCTCATTGCCAAAACGGTATGGTCCATATGCTTTTCCTCTGGGCTTGTACCTTCCATCTGACAGCCCATTCCACCCACCATACACCCCAGAGCCATAGAGGGGTGACCCATACCAAAAGCCAGGTCCATATGCATTTGGATTGTACATTGCGCTACCAGAGTACATTGAACTCATGTACCCAGTAGATGCTGGCCCCATTGTTGAGTTCGGCCCAAGCAATCCCTGCAAAATATCCACGATTAGAAGTGGCTATACAACAGGTGAACTTATAGAGCTGCTGAATACGAAATTCCACTTTGAGCTAGCAAAGTTATCACAGTGTGCCTTAAAATAACCCAAATGTACAAAACTAAATGGCAACAACATACAGCATCAAGCTCCTAAATGCATGCTTTCATGCACCAGGCCAAACCACATAGGTAAGATCAAGAATAAACAGCAATACTCAGAATTGCAGAAAATCTATGGCACATGCTTTTAAACAAAGATCAGTGAACTACATATAAATACAGATTAATGTGACAAAATAATTTGCACAGCAAAAAATGACTTGGCAAAATTCCGATCCTTTGACTGTACCTTGGTTTTAGGATTAGAAGCAGTCGACGTAGGATTTCCAGCAGAGGGTTTCTGCGTTTTATCTAAGAAAACATGACTGCCAGACAATGGATAAGCTGCCTTGTCACCGTAGTTCTGGTAACTGGTGGAACGCCCACTTGGTTTCAGGGGGAACGTTGGTTTCTTCAGACCCTTTACAGCATCAGTGCTGTTTGAGTTGGCCTTGGAAGCATCCACGGACCCAGGTTGCTGATAAGCGGCAGAAACAACATCCTGCTGGGGTGAAGGTTCTGATTTGCCAGTTTTAGACTTGTATGCTGTCTTGCCAGTAGTAGTCTGTGGCTGGTGATATGTTGACTGGTACTGGTTATTCTGAGATCCGTAGTACTGCCCATCGTACCCAGATGCGGCAGCGCCATATTGCGGATAGCAATACATGTCCCCATAAGCACCCTGCAGATGCAAACAGACTAAGTAATTTGTTCGAATACACTTCACAGGTGGTAAATCTTCACGATTCAGTACATATGGAAGTTATTTCAAAAGGGTTGGCCAATAGAATGAACCAAGTAGGTGTTTGCAGTACTCACAGGGGTCAGTGACTCTGTTCCATCATGGCTCACATACACAGAATAGTCACCCCAACCTGAAAAATAAAATCCCAAAAGGAACAGTTATAACCAATTCCATACGAAAAACTAACTGCACAGTTGCCCTGCAATCGCTAATTCAGTACAAACAGACAGTAGTAATAGGCTAAATGGTGCCTTAGTGCTTCACCTCCATAGTAATACGGGTATGTCATCGGCGCCATAATACATGGCGGCAGCGGCGTTCTTGTAATCCTGCTGCCCCATAGTTGCCCACTGCTCGGCCGGAGAGGGCCTGAGGGTTCTGAGATGCCACCGCGCCATTCAGCCCACCGTTCGCTGGTGCCAAGACCTGCACAGTTACCAAATTCAGACAATGAAACGTCACAGTGAGTCAACTGTAACAGCGTCAGCGACCCAACAAGGTTTGTGTACAGAGAGGAGGGGATTAGTCATACCTTCTTCTTGGCCTCCTTGCCGTCCCCGGCTGCGCTCTTGGGGATCCAGGGTGAGCTTCTGCAGCAAATCCGTAGCATCTGCAGCGAAACCAGTCAAGGGGAACGAACTGATCCAGACTATTCCGAAATCCGAAAACATGGTAGTACAAAATCACACCGTCGCGCGGGGGGCTAAACTAGGCGCGAGTACAGAAATCCCAAACCCCACGGACGGGAACAGAAATCCAGGCGCGCGCTCCGGCCGCAATCTGGAAAACCTCATCCGCAACGAGGAAGCACGCCTACCCAACGAAAACCTCGAAAGTCCCCACCGAACAAATCCCCTTTCGAATCCGCGACAGAACCACCCCAAAACCGGAAGAAACCAAGCCAGGCACCGAGAGATCCGGCGACGGGCGACAACAAAACACCGGGAGATTCGGAGAAAAAAACATGGGCGCGGGTAAATCGGAGGAAGAGCGGGGCGGCGCGGGGTGCAAAAGGATACGGTCGGCGGCGGGGCGCGACGGCGGGGGCCATGGGCGTCGATCCGGCGGCGCGCGGGCGTGACGGCGCGGGGTGGGCGGGGGCAAAAACCCAGAGAAACCCTAGCGAGTTGGGGCAACGTGGGGAAAAAGAAAGGCGAGCGAGAGAGAGGGAAGGGAGTGGAGGGAGGCGCGGCGTTAAGTATTCGCGGTGGGGTTTCGCGTTTTTAATGCTTTCCCCTTCCCGCTTGCTTTGGATTTTTGCTATTTACTGTGCTAGATCGCTTGGGTCTGGGCCGAACTGGGCCTTTTTTTTGCGCGAGAGAGAGGAAAGGTGGCATGTGTCGTCCCGCTAGATGTTCGTCCCAAAGTGGATTCCGCCTCCGGTGGGTTTCGCTAAGGTAAATGTTGATGCAGCCCTATCGAAGAACTCCTCGACTGGGGCGATCGCGGCAGTGGTTCGAGGATCGATGGACTGTTCCTTGGCGCCTCTTCGTGTGGTGATCATAGGAGTGACGGATCCGGAGATGTTGGAAGCCATGGCATGTCGTGGAAGGAATGGCTCGGCAAACGGACATTTCGCTTCGGAGGTTTATACCGGGCTTCTGATTGTAGCAACGCCATTAGCGGTATCGAGGAGAGGGAATGGGATCATATGGGCATATCGTCCGGAGATTAAGGCACGCGTCATGGAGTTTCGGCGGATGCAGATTCAGTCCATGAGGAGAAAGAAAGTCAAATGTTGATGCTCATGTTCTAGCTCGGCAGCTCGATTTATCTAGAGTTAGGTAGACATGTTTGGTTCATTGATCCACCCCGGGATGTTTGTAAGCAGCGAGACTATCATTTAAATAAATGGGTGGTGAATTCTCAACAACAAAAAAATGTGTCGTCCCGCTAGGGACTTTAGGGTCCCTGGAGCCCACACGCGGTGGGACACGTTTCTGAGCAGCGGTATGCCCGTGTGTGATCGGTGGTCTCGCGAGTTTTGAATCCTCGCCTTAGAGCATCTCCGACTGCGTCCTCCAAAGCGTTCTCAAACCGTCGCACTGATTTAGCGTTTGGGGATGTGTTTTGTTCGTCGCCAGCGTTTGGGTGACGTCGCTCCCCTAGCCGCGTCCCCAAACGCCTACCCCAAACATTTAAAATACTTTTTTGGCATTTTTATTTCAATTTCCACAAACTAATACATAATTGGGAAACGTGGTTTACACGAAGACCACGCTTAGAACATGGTTTTCCACAAACTAATACATAGTTTGAACCATGGTGGACACAAATACAAAATTTTGCAAAAAAACTAAACCTAACTAGGTCGTGCATCGAAGGTTTCCCTGTGTTCGCTGCTAAGAAAGAACACTCGAGGGCACACCTAGTCACCCAAGCCGGAAAATCCAGGCTGGGAGGATGGTGCCCATGTTGGTTCTACCAATGAGGCGAACATCTAGAAACTTCCGTGCACGTGTTCGGCTGCGAAGAAACAACACTCTTCATCATCGGCCGTCCTCCTCGTCGGTGTTGTCGCCGTGGTAGTCCCGGCGCTAGTAGCTGTCTCGTCGAAGACCTTGGCCGCTCATGTCCCCGTCGCCGGAGTAGGAGAACGGTGAGGATGAAGCTCGGCTTCGAGGCCTGTGGTGCTCGCGCGAACTTCTCCTGAGCCCGATGTTGAGGTACATCTTGTCGCGCGCGTCGTAGATCACGTCGACGATCCACCGGTAGTAGCCGCACGCAGCCTCCCTGCGGATGCATCGTGCGCGGGCTGGCCGCCGCCGGCGACGTAGTCGGCGAAGGAGTCCTACGAGCCTCGGATGCCGTATCGGGTCGCCGATGACCCACAAGTATAGGGGATCGCAACATGCTCTTCGAGGGAAGCAAAATCCAAATTTATTGATTCGACACAAGGGGAAGGTAAAGAATACTTATAAGCCTTAACAAGCCGAGTTGTCAATTCACCGTACCCGAAAAAGCACTAGTAACGAGGGGTGATGTGAAAGCAGAGTAATATGAGAGCAATAGTCGCATGATATACACGATAGCGATGTTGATAATATGAGAGCAATGGCACCAGTAAAATAGTTGATACTACTTCCAATGTCATGTAGAACGAGTATATGATGATGAGATATGGACCAGGGTTCCCAGCTATCTACACTAGTGGTAACTCTCCAATAACAAGTGTTGGGTGAACAAATTACGGTTGGGCAATTGATAGGATTGAAATAGCATTAAGACAGAACATCAAGATTATTAATCATGTAGGCATGTTTCCCATATATAGTCATCACGTGCTCGCAATGAGAAACTTGTACAACATCTTTTGTCCTACCACTCTAGGTGCGGCACGGCCTCTAGGGAATCTCTTGGAAATTAAGGCACTCCTTTTAATCAGAAGGCACCGAGCAAAGCATTAACACTCACGTGAAAACATGTGATCCTCATATCTAAGCCTTCCCCTCCGCGTTGTCCCAATTTCTCGTCACTTTGGGGCCTTTGGTTCCGGACATAGACATGTGCAAACAACTTGTAGATACAATCTAAGCAATAAGTATAGAGCTTAAATCTAAGATCATGCCACTCGGGTCCTAGTGACAAGCATTAAACACAACAAGATTGGCAAAGCAACAATAACTTCACAAACTTATATGGATAGACTAATCATAATGTAACAATCCATCGGATCCCAACAAACACAACACCGATTACATCGGATGAATCTCAATCATGTGAGGCAGTCATCATGAGATCATTGTGTTGAAGTACATGGGGAGAGAATACCGACTAGCTACGTGCTAGAACCCGTGGTCCATGGGGGAACTACTCACGCGAGCATGATGGAGGCGGTGGCGTTGATGGAGATGGCTTCCGGGGGCACTTCCCCGTCCCGGCAGGTGCGCTGAACGCAGACTTTTGTCCCCGAATTGGAGTTTCGCGATGGTGGCGGCGCCACGAGTCTTTTTGGAGTTTCGTCAACGTCAGGTATGCGTTTTTAGGTCGAAAGGGCTTATATAGGCGAAGAGTCTGAGTCGGAGGGTGCACCGGGCCCCCTCACGTAGGCCGGCGCAAGCGCCGTGCCGGGGCCGCATCCGCCATGTTGTGTGGTGGCCCTCTGGCCCTCTCCGACCTCCTTCGTGTTCGGATGCTTCCGGGAAAAATAGGGTTCGGGCGTTGATTTCGTCGGAGTCCGAGAATATTGCCCGAACGACGCCTTCGGGAACCAAAACAACGAGAACAACGACATGGCCCTTCTGACACCTTGTTAATAGGTTAGTTCCATAAAATGCATAAAAACATTATAAAGTGCAAGCAAAACATGTAAGTATTGTCATAAAACAAGCATGGAACATCGAAAAGGTACGTTGGAGACGTATCGGCATCCCTGACTTAGTTCATGCTCGCCCTCGAGTAGGTAAACGATAAAAAGAGTAATTTCTGTAGTGACATGCTACTTACATAATCTTGATCATCCTATTATAAAAGCATATGAGATGAATGCAGTGACTCAAGGCAATGATCTACATAGTTGCTAACAAATAGATAACATATAGCAAAACTTTTCATGAATAGTACTTTCAAGACAAGCATCAAAAGGTCTTGCATAAGAGTTAACTCATAAAGCAATAAATTCAAAGTAAAGGCATTGAAGTAACACAGAGGAAGATTTAAGTTTCAGCGGTTGCTTTCAACTTTCAACATGCATATCTTATGGATAATTGTCAACATAAAGTAATATGATGAATGCAAATATGCAAGTATGTAAGAATCAATGCCAAGCTTGACACAAGTGTTTGCTTCTAAGATGGAAGGAAGTAGGTAAACCGACTCAACATAAAAGTAAAAGAGTAATGGCCGCTTCGCGGAGAGGGAAGCAGGGATTAAATCATGTGCTAGAGCTTTTTAAGTTTTGAAATCATATAGAGAGCATAAAAGCAAAATTTTGAGAGGTGTTTGTTGTTGTCAACGAATGATAGTGGGCACTCTAACTACCTCATCAACCCAGACACTTCCAAGAGCGGCTCCCATGAAGGACGTTATCTCACCAGCCAAGGTAGATCATCCCTCTCTCTTTTGTTTACACATGTACTTTAGTTTAGTTTTTATTTTTTTATTTTTTTAGATGACACTGCGTCGGTGGGATGACCCCTGAGTGCGCAAAGGCATGCCAAACCCGGATGGTTTAGGCCATCATGATACCTGGTTTAATCATCATACCTGGATCATAAGGTAAGAGTTTGGCTAAGTAAGCTATGCCGGTATCCCCAAGAGGGTATCCGAGGTAGGTCAAGAAGACAACCGGATGCCGGAAAGAAAAGCATGCCTGCGAACCTGGTCAAGGAATTCTCTCCGAGAGCTAGAGGACAAGGATGAGCTAAGCAAAGAAGCTTTATACGAATGCGTGACGATAAAGAGGAGGATGACGATGAAAGAAGCCGGAGGACGTCGACCTCCCGTTTAAAGGAGACCCCAGGCATCATCTATGATTAAAGTAGCTTTGTAAAGTATCTTTGTAAAGTAGTTTGTCTAGTCAAAGATGCCATTAGGGTTTTTTGCCTTGTAAGCCACCCTCTCCCCTATATGAGGAGGGGGCAGCCTCTTTAACGGGCACGCTAGGAAGAGAGAGGCAACAGAGAGAGAGAAATAGAGATCTTGTAACCTGTGAAATCAATGAAGAAAGTGATCTGGAGCGAGTTCATCCTTGTGTCTTTCTTCTTCAACCTCGGCTTTGGCCAAGTTCTTGAGGAAACCATCCGGAAGTTCATCCCATCTAATCACAAACCCCTCCCGAATCTCTAGCGTCCATTCGGCCCCAACATAAGCCTATCCTATGGCATGCAGTCGCCATTCACCACGACGACGCAGTTGGCGCCCACCGTGGGGCATGAAGTGGCGCTTGCGGGTGTTCATATTCGCGGCATCCTCGAGATCGCCAGGCGGCGTCACGGTGTCCGCGCGCTGCGGTGCACGACTGCGACATGGACTTCATCAACGACAACGCAGCGCTGCGCCAGCGGCGGCATCTTCCCAAGAACGGACCCACCATCGAGTTCGGCAGCCACCGCTGTCCTACTTCGGCACCGTCCCCGTGCGCCGGTGCCTCTGCCGGTGCTGGGTGGCGCGGAACCGCAAAGGTGGCTTCCTGTGGCCGGCCGCGTCCGGCCGGCGGTGTCGAGTAATGATGACCGGTGTCGTTGGTGCGAGCAAGGAGAGCTGCGGATGAGAGGTGCTGGTCGTGCGGCCTGACCCGTGCGGCCAAACCACCGCGCGGAGGCGTGACGCCGGTGCTCTGCGGGGACGTCGTCGGCACCACACCGGCAACACCACTCTGAGCAACGATGAACATGCGGCAACGCCCATCGCGCGAGAACATCGACCGGCGGCTGCTCGGAAGTGAGGCGGAGGCACATACGCAGGCCGCTCGCGAACGGCGCCGACATCGTCCGGCGCAGCGCGGCCGAACCTAACCCTACGTGGGTGCAACGCTGCCCATGGCTTTGCTTCTGTCAGCGCTCATGCTGCTAGGGATACCGGAGAACCGGCTTAAAGCTCGCAACCTAGATCGGGACCTGCGCAAAGAAGTTCTTGCCGGTAAAAGTGCCTCCGCGTCTCGTTGGCGTTGTGGAAGAAACCTACGCAGTCTGATGGCAGGATAAAAACTATAAAAGCCGCTACAGGCTCGCCCGGTGGAGCCGCATGTGAGTCGCCTGCCGGAGGATAGCTTTGGCAACAAGTAGAGCGTGTTGCAGAGCTGCATTGCTCGGGTAGCGAGCTGTGAAGAATGGCCGGAGGCAAAGTAGCCTGCTATCTGAACAAGGCTCGCTTGACCTCAAAATCACGCCCGTTCGCGCAAGGAGGAAATGCCTGAGCAGAGTCCCATGGAGCAGTGCATCGTCCCCATGGGACAGGGAGAGAGAAAAAGAGATGAATGCACGAGCGGATGATGACAGGTACGATCGGCTCTTGCCGGCAAACAACAAGCCAGGACACCAACGATGCACTGGTAAGAAAGCCAGAATGTGATCGAGGCTACGCGAGGAGGCTACGGAAACAATCATGCCTAGGTAGACATGAAACCGGGCAAAATTATCGAGCTGCAAGGGCAGCGCCTGAGGAAATGCCACCACCAAGGTACCCAGGCAGGCAAGAAGCCGTTGACCCAAAGGAAGAGATATCTGGAGAGGAGATCGAGGTAGAACGAGCAGAGAGTCTACGGAACCCTTTGGGGAAACGCCGGGCGAAAGATGCTTGCGGACCACGATGCAGGCAGCAGGTTCGGACAAGGGGTACACCTCTCCGAAATGATCGAACCAGGTCCTCCCGGCCCAAGATGCTTTGGCCCACGCGATCATGGGAGAAAGAGGCCACCGCTACGCAATTTCCAATCGCCCCGGACACAAAAACATATGATGGCAACGACCTAGCCTGGAGGATTGGTCGGGCGGACTATGTCACCGCAGCTGTTTACGATGGCACGGATGGTGGAGTAATGGCGGCGTTGGAGCGGTGAGAGTCATCACCGTCCTACTCCGGTAGGCCCGCCGCGGATTTGGCTCAACAACTTGTCGACGCATGAAGCTTGTCTGGACGGACATAGATTTTGAGAAGCCTTGATGGAACAACTGCATGCTTGCACTTGCAAGAGGCCAAACCGGCCCCAATGCGCCTCGCTTGTATTGCTGACAGCACGTGCGTTGAAACAGACAGGTGGACTATCTCACCGGCAGGAACATCATCGAGCTTCACGGCCTGTGAAGGAGATGATTGAAAGAAGGCACAAGCGATGGCTACGGATTCGACCAAGGATGTCGGAGAGGATCACCGCGGGCAAAAGCCGCAAAGAAGCATGCAAGCAGCCTTGGCGGGAGATGACTACGTGGTGGCGGTAGTGGTCTATGCTCCGTGGAGACCGTACATGCAACCGGGCCCAGCGCTATTGCGACGGGCTTGAGTAGCCAAACCCGCCCTCGCCAGCCGACAGGGCATGCCTCTGGACAACCGGAACAACAAAAGAAGCGGAAGATTTCCCAGTATCGAAGATGGCGCTCTCCGCCTTGACGTTGCCGCTGCGGCACTGAAAAGTATGATTGCCGGCGGCGTACCAGAGGCGTAACCGGACGGCCCATATGGGCGTGGTCCTAAAAACGAAGGGTAGAAAAGAAACCACCGGGGCCGTAGAAAGAATTGGCGGGAACCCGCAGTAGCACCGTGGAAGCCGCCATGGATCAGCAGCCCCTTCTTAGGCGGCACACACCAGAACTCCGGATCACCCGATCAAACCACCTCGACGAAGGATTGTTCTTGGACTCGTAGTAGCCTACTGCAAAGGGAGCGGTGACAGATGCACAAGCGCCAGGGGCTCCACAATGTTGCCGTCGCCGCAACAAGATATGCTTCTGCAGCCAACAACAACTACCACCTCCACCACCGCCTTACTGGAGCAAAGCGCCCATATAGCCTGACAGCCATCAAGCAAAGAGGAACATGGGCACCGACGAAGTTAGCCTGGTCGGAGCAATAACTGATCGATCAACCACCTCCACCGCACCGCTGGGGCCGGAATGTTTACTGAGGGCCCACATTTGTGTTGTGTTGTCTTTGTCACCGAGCCAACGAACGGACAGCAAAGTGTGGGCTCGGCGCTCCATGGAGGTGAGCGCCGTGATGCCGGCAGGTACTTCCGCGTACATGTTGTGGATCGAGTCTGGAAATCCCACACAGGTCGTTCAAAGATCACTCCTAAAATCATGCCGAACCCGGGTGGATACTTGGCACTCTTGTTGTGGACCCAATCATGAAAAGGGCCGCATGCCGAGTGAAATTCAAGCAGCAGGTGCCTGATAGACGACTAAGAAGCAAAGATAAACATCATGTACAAGCATACCAGTGCATACGCTAGAGCATAACGGTGTCGATGCTTCTCCTAACGCGGGCTGCGTTCCCACGGAATCGGTCCAGAGACTCATGTCTCAAGGGCCCCGGGTAGGGAAAAGTCCAGGGTGGATGTGGCATTTGGAGGGACGTGACAATTAGCCGGTTGAAAATGTTGAGGTTGAGGTGGTGGACCCTAGAGCAAGCCCATACCATGCTTATTTGCCGGGAAGGCCGAGGCATTGGCGTGCCTTCATGGCTACGACCATACCGGCTGACCTCAGAGTATGAAGATGCCAGCTTACCACCAGTGGACCCTTAAGCAGCTGTGGTGGGAAACTATAAAGTCTCACTGAGGCTTGGCATTCTGGCGGATCGAACCTAGCGGAATGGCTGCAGATCGATGCAGGAAAAAAGAAGGATGCAGACCGCAGCTTGCGGCGCATGGCTCAATCCTCACAGGCTTGAGCCTAGCGGCAATGAGTGGAAGCTTAGGCTCACGCAAGCATTCCAGCGCGACAAACGAAACAAAGGACAATTGCCTTTGGATCCGCGCACTCCGTAGGCGCACCGGTCGCGATCGGTGCCGGACTCGAGCAAGCATAGGCATAGGCCTGGCGCCGCTCGTGCGACTTCCTCCGTGAGAATCGGAATATCTTTGCCTCGGTCTACCGATGACTTGGGCGGGTGTTCCGAGGAGGTGGCATTGAGCACTCTCTAAGCGTCCGGTGCCGGATCGGCGACGCCGATGCGCCGTGCCTGGCCAGCGGAAGATAGAAGGAAAATCTGTAGGAGAGGAGGTGACAAAAACCGTTAGTTGCCGGTTTCATTGTGGAGGTCACGCACACAGTGTGGCCGCGGCCAATCCGGTAATGGTCGAAAAGAGAAAAAGATGAGAACGCCGGAGGCACAGGCAGCTCCAAAGGTGTGGCGCTTATGTGCATCGATTCACTACACCAGCCTCAACAAGGGCTTGCCCACGAGATCCTTTCCTTGCCACCGGATCGATCTAGTGATTGGATCCAATACGTCAGGGTGTGGCTGTTGTCCTTTCTAGATATGCTCTATTCCGGCTTCCACCAAATTCCTTCAAAAAGGAAGATCAAATAAAAGCAAGTGCGTTCATACATCACCATGACCTGCGGGGCTTATTGCTATCTGTCACTATGCCTTTTGGTTTTGCGCATGGCAGCCGATGCAACGTCACCAGCGCGTCTGCATCTATGCTAAATAGCATTTGGTCAAATCGGAAAGAATGAATGCAAGTATATGTAGATGACATTGTGGTAAAATACCAAGATAAAGAAGGCCTTTAGTCGACAGACATCCCAAGCAGTCGAATAACCCTAAGACGGTTCAGGATGAGGAGACTTAACCCACGGCAAAATGCACCTTCGGTGTCCCCGCCAGAAGCCAGCTGCTGGTTTCCTTGTGTCAAGCCAAGGCATTGAGGTCAATCCTAGGTAAAGATACGGACCATGAGAAAGAATGGCTCCGTCCTACGAGAACTAAAAGATGTGCAAAAGTTTCTACCCCAGGAAGCTTGGCACTGGCTTAAGCCGGCTCATAAATGCTGTGTTAGGAGAAAAAGCTTTGCCGCTATACGCTCTAATGAAAAATCCAATACGTTCGTCCGGACCCTCGTGCGATGGGCATGCCGTTCAAAGAGCTACGAAAACAATGCTCGCATGCGGCCCCGATCTTAGAGCTTCACCTTTAGAAAGGGAGCCCATTGTTGCTTTGCATAAGCGGCCTCGGCCCGGGTGGTTAGTGTTGTGGTTGTGGTAGAGCGAGAAGAGGAAGGAAAACCGTGCAGAAGGCCGAGTATACTATCTCGAGCGAAGGTGCTCTCCTCCTCGAAGCAAAACTACCCGCACTTCCAAAAGATGACTTACGCGCGTTCAAGGGTCAGCCACTAAAGCTCAAGCACTACTTTGAGGAGCACCCCATGAAGGTGGTGAGCTGAAGCACCCATCTCCGATATCATGGGCAACAAGGGCGCTCGCGGCCGGATTGCAAAATGGGCAATTCAGTTATCATGGTATGTCGGTATATGAAAGAAGTCTGTAAGTGCAGAAAACTTTAGCTGATTTCTTAGTTGGCTTGGAGCGAAATGCAGCCTGCTTAGCCGGGAACATAAGATAGAATGTTTGGAAGATACTTGTGGATCAAGCTCAGAGGTCTAGGTGCCGGTGCACTACCTCACCAGGAGATCATCTCGGGTATGTTTCTCAAGTGCATTTAGGGGCATCAAACATTATGTATTTGAATACGAGGCTTGATCACTGGGCTTAAAGTCGCAAAAGAAATCGGTGCACACAGGATCATTGCTATGGGCTGTCAGATCTTGTGGTACAGCAGTGTTAGGAGATTGGGACGCAAAAGATGCTGTATGGCCATGTACGGTTTCACGTGCAAAAGTGCAGAGTTTCTTGAAGGATGAGTTCTACATGTACCGCGTCTCTGCGAAGAAATGAAAACTAACGGATGCTTTGTCAAAGCTAGGCTCATCCAGGCAAAGAGAATTCCTCCAGGAATAGCCTTAGCACCACTGAGAGTTCATCAATCAAGCCAGTCGGGTCAGATGTGCCGATGGAGTGGCATGGTGCTAATGGATATTGACGAAGGAAACCCGGGGACTATTAGAGCAGCCTCATTTTGTGCAGTGCTTCAGGGACTACGGCGCCCATAGGAAGAGGCAATGCTTGTGGACAGCATGGACATAGGCATACCGGTGTTTGTGGTTAGAGAGCATCTTGGGTTAAACCTATTAGGGAATTCAGTCAGCGGCACCTTGCCGGTTGGCGTGATCAGAAAGAATGGGAGATCTAAAGCCTACACCATCATCAATGTGAGGTGTAACAAGTGTTACGGTGTCCTTCAAAGTGGCGTGGAGGCAGGAAGGGAAAAGGAAATGCTTGAAGAAATTCAGAAGATATGGGCTGCCTTCATCAAGCTTGTGGTGGCAAAAGTAGACGCATGGGTTCTGCGGCCACGGCCTTGGACAATGCGAGGATCTGGTAAGAAAGTGCAATGGGTGCCAGGGAATGCGTAAAGCAAAAATCTATACCCAAACACAAGGCTTAAAAACCATACAGATTAACATGGCCATTTCTTTGTTTGGTGCCTGGACATGGTTGGACCATTCAAAACCGCGAGGGGAAACATGACCCAGCATCTTGGTAATGGTGGATAAGTTCACTGCAAGTGTGTGGAGGTGAAGCCTATCGCAGATGTGGTGGCCACACCACGTGATGAATTTTTAAAGCGTAATCCTGGTATGGATACATACAGTGTCCTATGGCAGGCAATGGCTCAATTTGCCCAAGGGAATTCAAAAGCTTGATTCTGTGAAAGATAAAAACATCCAGGCGGATTTGTGCTCGATACTTTGCATCCACAGAACAATAATGATGGAAAGAGTTAAACGCTTTGGGCCTTACTTTCAGGTATCAAACCAAGACTCATTGATGCGGTGGAGAAAATCGCGCAGGTGAACTCGATAGGCTACCATCGTGTGTAGGTATAAGAACGACTCCAAACCAGGGTCTCTGGGATACACTCCATTCTTATGGTTTATGGAGCGAGAAGCGGTCATACCAGCCCGAGCATTCTCACATGATTCGCCACGAGGTGCAACTCATACCTAAGGAGTAAGGAGGCCTGAGAAAATGATGTGGACTTGCTAGAAGAAACAAGAAGGTAGCATTGGCAGGCAGCCATTTACATTAAAATCTCAAGCTATCACGGCCGGGATTACAACAGGAAGTATTCAGGAAGGAGACACAGTGCTCCTTTGGTCATGCATAGCAGAGAGCAAACTCTTTCCACGCCATGGGAAGGATTCACTTTTTCATTGTGAGCAAGGCTCTCCACAATGATGCCTACCTATCAGTGATGCGGGAGTGGAAGAAGGAAGGCGGACAGGTCCGGAGGAAACCAAAGCGTCCATGGAATGTAAGCATTTAGATACTTTCTAAAACTGAAGTTGTGGTGTAGAAGTTCCTTACTGTACCTTGTGCTTTATAGAATAAAGATGTCGGAACCTCAGATAGATCTCCAGGGACTGTACTTCCTAAATTGCATGTA
>NC_061510.1:391163942-391198618 GCF_022539505.1 Lolium rigidum
GGCGGTTGCCCTTCGCAGCTCGTCATCGAGTCGGAGTTGCATGTTGCTTCACGAGGAGTCGCTTGTTTGGCGGTTGCCGGCTTGAGCTTCACGGTGCCGCTTCGGCGAGGTCTTGGTGGTTGGTTCTTCGGTGAAGTCGGAGTCGCCGAAGAGTGATGACGATGACGTTGAAGGTCAACCGCGACGACTTCTCGCTTCGGAGGCCTGTGTATCTTGTGTGGGTTGTCGAGTGGCTCTGTGCCCCCGCGGCGGTCGTGCTCCATGACGGTCGTCGGGGCACTTGTTTCGGTTTTCGGCCGGTTTTCCGTTAATAAACTGGCCAAATTCTGTACTTCTTCTTTATTAATGAAAATGGCAAGTCTTTTGCCTCGTTTTTAAAAAAAAATTACACAACAGGCATCACAGATGCCATCACTGTTGGCTTCGTGTTGGCTTAGTTAGGCAGGTTGCTATTTGGGGACAAAACAGCATTATTCTGCTTGTCATTGCTTTTACATCACACCTTGGGCACCGGGAATCATCCGAGGAAGACGACAATTTATCGCACGGTTTGTTACTGATTATAAATAGGTCCAGCTACACGGTTACCGATTCCTAAATCACAGAAGTGGCAACAAGCAGACACTAGTAATATTCAACCGATAAGATGATGTACAAACTGAACCCTAAATCCGCCGGCTCACTCACCTCCATCCCATGGCGTGTCATCCGGCCTGCACAGAATTCGCACGAAACGACATAAACGAACGACATCAGCACCATAATAATATTAACGGAAATTGTACGACGAGATCCCCAAGCTCCGAAAACCTAGGGACGCAAAAAGGGCAGCGGCGGCGCGGCTGGTTACCCGAATATGACGGCGTTCCGAGCATGATGTTGTTGTCGTGCAGCGCGCCGCTGATGCCGGCAGGCAGGTCCGTCTGCAGCCGCTTGAAGCCCCGCATCAGGCGCTTCCGCGCCGGCGTCGACATCTCCGCCGCCGCCGCCCGCACCCCTAGATCCCTCCTACCACGCACCTGCGGGTTCCCCCCGCTCCGTTCCGCTCCCCGGCGTGTGGTGGCGGAGGAGAGAAGCTTCAGAGCGAGTTGGGGGAGGAGGACGGGCTTTTCAGGCAGGGCGGATGCGAAAAAGGGAATGGTATAGGCGAGCGCCATCGGCGTGACGTCCCTCCCCGTGAGATAGCGTAGCCGCCACGCGCGGGTCGCCTTCTGGCTCACTGACCAGGTGGGCCCACCGTGCTGGCCCCAGCTAGCGGTGAGGACGCGTGCGGCAGGACGAAATGACTTTTGCGGTGGTCCAAGTGGCGAGTGGGTTCCGTGGGGCTCACATGTCGGTGAGCTGATGGTGGGTCCGGGCGGTGGCTGGCCGAGATTCCACGATTTGGACAGGATCACATAGGCGGTGCAAAAGGCGGGCCGGGTGAAAGTGGTGGCTGATAGAGGCCTCCAAGCTATGTTCAACTCGCAGCTGAAGACTCGTGGCAGCACTCTTTGATTGATTGTACGATCTCGCGTTGCGTGTGGGCATTGTTGCATGAGGACACTACTCAACATATGTGCATGACAACGGAGCCTTCCGCCAAGTTGTGGTTATTCTCTATGATGGAGTCACTTGATCATGCGGCTTTTGTAGAGATGGTGGTCACCCTTGGGGCCATCTGGTACGCTCGACGTCGACTGATCCATGATGGGATCATCAAAGCCCCCTGTCCACTTACATGTTTGTTAGAAGATTTCTCGATGAACTGGCACATACTCCTGTTTCTGGGCAGAGGAAGAAGCTTCAAGCAGCATCGCCGAAGTGGTTGCCTCCACCACTGGGACTCATGAAGCTCAATGCGGACGCAGCAGTGGCCAAAACTGAAGATGGTGGAGCACTAGTTGTGGTTTGTCGCAATGCGGAGGGTTTTATCTTTGTGCTTCGGCTCTTACTCTAGCAGGATCATTTTCACCTGCTACTCTAGAGGCATTAGCCTGTCGTGAAGCACTTGATTTGGCACAAGATTTGAACATTCAGCACATATGTGTGGCAACAGATTGCCTGGAAGTTGTCAACAATCTAAAGCAACCTTATTTTCGGGCCTATGAAGTGATCACACAGGAGATTAAGGACACGGCGTGTTTGTTCACGATGGCACAGTTCAGGCATGAATCGAGATGCTCCAATGGAAAAGCTCATCGACTAGCTCGCAGTGTAAACCGAGAAATCGGTCGTCAAGTTTGGCTCTTACAGCTTCCTATTAATCTTTCAATTCCTGTAAACTTTATAATCGAGCAATAAAGAGCTGTCGATTCTCAAAAAAAAAAAAAGCTATGTCCAACTCGTAGCCAATTCGCCTTCGGCCAAACGTCAGCCGTCCTTTTTCCCGTTCTTAAATCCTGGCCGTTTAGGTAGGTTTTGGGATGGTTCCTTCCCTCACACCTTCTTTTCACGTAGATGTAGAATTGTAGACGATGTTCATTTGCAGATTTCATTTTATATTTGTTTGTTTTTTAGAATACATGCCCTCTAGGTTGTGTTTGATGTCATTGACGTACGCAAATTTTATGCAGCTCTTTGGATAGGCTTGTGTCATGTGCTCATAAACTCTCTCGTTCAAAAAATATGCAATATGCATAACAACCTACCACTCGGTTAGCCGATGATCGTCTAACTTATGATTCCCAAACAATGTGGTCTAACTTATTCAAGTATTGCAGGCAATGATAATGGCTAGTCTTACTGGCTAGTTGTCATATCGCCGTTAAGTCATAGGTCCCGTTGTTCCAAAAACTTTGATCGTGCGCAATTGTGGATACTATACAAGAACTTTGATCGGTTTCCATCATGTAGCATGGCAATTTCTGATGCTCCACACGTGTAAATAAATGGTCGGGTTTTTAAAGACGCTTATCTATGCAACGAGTGGCAGAGCTAGCCTAGAATATTGGAGGGGGGAGAAATATGTAAAGCTTGGGGCCAAATAACTCTATTTTCTTCTCATCAAAGTCCCTGCAAATGATTTCATCAGAAAAAGCCCAAATTCTCAGGGAGTGGCCCCTCTGACTTGCACATAGATCCTCTAATGTGTGCAACGTGCATGATTTGACATGGGAGTATAAATCCCGGCTTTTAACCTTTAGTGTGCATGCATGTGAGCCCGCATGCGACATTGTGTAGACCATGTTGATAAGTTGATAGTGTGAGAATTTGATACGGTAGGTAAAGTTATGTACTTCTCCCCCATCATAATAGCGGTTGATGTGAACTTGGATAGCTCTACCGGTCGCTGGCTACAAAAGAGAAGACCTTCACAACTCATGCATGCACGCTTTCACATTACTCCATTTTGTCCTGACTCAATAACTTGTAGTCAAAACTTCTTTCAAGAACTAGAATTGCTTGTCGATCGTAGCTTAAACATGTTGTGTCGGGTGTTCAGACACGGAAAATTCTAAAACATAAACATTCTCCAGAAGTACTTACCCGGTGATAATGAGAGGCGTCGGGATGTGCCATTGAAGTTGGTATGTTCAAACTTGCATTAATGGGTGGTTGTGACCTCCCATGCACAAATGGATGGTCACACAATTTCTTCCTGTTACACTTCCCATTTTTCGGAACAGAAGCTTGACAAAAGGATGCACCACAGTTATACATTTATCATCGACGAGCGATGTTTCGGAGGATACCACCTCAACTCCTCCTTCCTAGGGTTAGAAATTTCTTTTGCACATCTGAAAATTTGTAGTTTTCCTTGATTTATTATGTCATCCATCCAGGACCACACATACAGGTACGGCAAGCACGCAAGCCGGCTACAGTTGTGACTTCAGTAATGGAATATGTGCTAGCTAGTTGCAGTCTATGTAGCTTATGTGCACCAACCAGCACCGCTTGGCTAAGAAATTATATATAAATGTTTTCGAGAAATTCTATAGTTAGAATTGCATTATATTCTAATACAAATTTGAGATTGTTTAGTGTGGCAAAAGTTTTAGTAGTTTATTTATATCCTATCTAGCTATTTTTCATTTATTTTCCTCTTTATTACGAAATATGTTATGCTTTAGATGGATACATTCATAGAAATACAAATTTTATCCTTTTATATTGTACTTGAATATATGGTTATGTTATTAAGAAATAGCAAACATAGATGAAACATAGTTTTTACAAACAAATACACTGATATTGGACCTATTCATACAGAGTAATCTCGTATGTTGCTTCATATACTCCTTGCATTTTAAAACAAAAGATAGACTTGCGCATAAATCATGCTTTCATATACAATTGAATGCATCTTTTATACAGAAAATAAAAATCTTAACAAATCAATGACCAACAGGCTGTCAACCATTTGGTTCAATGTTCACTAACTGTTATTATTATTTGTTTAGATACAATCATAAACATCTAACACATATGATCTGCTTGTGTATGACTATGAAGATCTAACAGATAGTTGGATACAGTCTCTTTACGTACGGTTATCCACACACTAATCAAGAGTTGATCCATCAGATCAATGACAGATGTGTTTTTTTTTTTGTTTATGTGACAATTTTCTAGCACATCTCCCTATTTTCTATGTATCATGATTGTCGTATGTATAATATAATTGATCCGATCATCTCATTTTGCTCGGTTAAATGTGTAGAAGGAGATGCAATGCTCGATGTATTGATCGGATGCATATGGCGGTACATATATAGGCCACGTCCTCGACTATACAAGGAAGGAGGCGGGCCCAATAGTAAATACAAGGATATGTATCGCTATACAATAACTACAGATGATACACATCCGGATATACAAGATATGTATCTCAACACCCCCGCAGTCGAAGCGTCACCTGGTCGAACGCATAGACTCGGACCGGAACTCCTCAAAAGATGCTGTAGGGAGACCCTTCGTCATGATATCCGCAAATTGTTGGGAGGTGGGCACATTAAGTACTCGAATGTGTCCAAGCGCCACCTGTTCCCGAACAAAGTGGATGTCCAGCTCAATATGCTTGGTGCGGCGATGGTGAACCGGGTTGGCGGAGAGGTAGACGGCGGAGACATTGTCGCAGTAGACCACGGTGGCTTTGGCGACGGGACATGAGAGCTCAACGAGGAGTTGCCGCAGCCAGGAGACCTCAGCAACCGCGTTAGCAACAGCCCGGTACTCCGCTTCGGCGCTGGAGCGAGATACCGTGGGCTGTCGCTTAGACGACCAGGAGATGAGCGAAGGGCCGAAGTAGACGCAGTAGCCAGACGTGGAGCGACGCGTGTCGGGGCAGCCTGCCCAATCGGCGTCCGAGTAGGCGGCGATGTCCGTGGCGGTGGAGGCGTGGAGAGAGAGACCGAAGTCCATGGTACCACGAATGTAGCGGAGGATCCGCTTGACCGCAGCCCAATGAGGATCCCGCGGAGCGTGCATGTGAAGGCACACCTGCTGAACAGCATACTGCAGCTCGGGGCGAGTCAGGGTGAGGTACTGCAGGGCACCGACGATGGAGCGGTAAGAGGACGCGTCCGTGGCTAAGGAACCGTCTGTGGCGGAGAGCTTGGACTTCTTGTCGACAGGCGTGGCCGCGGGTTTGCAATTAAGCATACCGGCGCGGTCCGAGAGCTCATGGGCGTACTTGCGCCGATGGAGGAAGAAGCCGTCGGTGCGACGGCCGACCTCGATGCCGAGGAAGTAGTGCGGAGGCCCCAAGTCCTTGAGGGAAAACTCAGCGCGAAGACGGTCGGTGAGCTGGCGCGAGTAGGTCCGTGGAGCTGGCCGTTAAGATGATGTCGTCGACGTAGAGCAGCAGGTACGCGGTGGTGGCGCCGTTGTTGTACACGAACAGCGATGCATCGGAGCGGGTGGAGCGGAAGCCGAGTTGGTGAAGAAACGCTGCGATGCGCCGGTACCGTGCGCGTGGGGCTCTGCTTGAGCCCGTATAACGAGCGCGAGAGCAGGCACACATGGTCGGGGTGGGCGCTGTCGACAAACCCGGTGGGCTGCTGCGGCGAAGACCTGCTCCTCGAGATGACCATGAAGAAAGGCGTTGGAGACGTCCATCTGATGCACGGGCCATGCACGGGAGACCGCGAGCTGAAGAACGGTGCGGATCGTCCCGGGCTTGACAACCGGGGCGAAGGTGTCGGTGAAGTCGACGCCGGCGCGCTGGCGAAAACCACGAACCACCCACCGCGCCTTGTGGCGGTCGAGGGTACCGTCCGAGTGGAACTTGTGCTTGAAGACCCACTTCCCGGTGATGACGTTGGCGTGAGGGGGCGGGGAACAAGCGTCCATGTCCGGTTCCGCTGCGGGCGTCGAACTCATCATGCATGGCCGCAAACCACTCGCGGGTCGCGGAGAGCAGCCCGGGCAGAGGTGGGCATAGGCGACGGCGTGGCTGGTGAAGCCGCGGAAGTCGACGCGGTGCAGTACGTACTCGTCCGAGGGGTACCGCGTGCTCGGGACGCGAATCCCCGCACGGGCGCGCGTGAGGGGGCCCGTCGCCGGCGGCGGAGGAGGCGGAGGCGGGGCCGAAGGCGAAGCATCGCCCGAGCCGGGGCTCGAGGGCGACGCGGTCGAGGGCGCGGATGACACGGCGGTGCCCGAGGCGGTGCTCGAGGGCGACGCGGGCGGTGTCCGGGGCGGGCGGCGGCGCCCGAGGCGGGGCTCGAGGGCGCCACGTGTGAGCCCGAGGCAGGGCTCGAGGGCGTCACGGAAGGCGTCGCAGCTGTAGTAGAGGGAGCGCGCGGAGGCGCTACCGAGCCAGGGACCTCCACCAAGGTAGGGCCGCGACGCCGCGGACTGTCAGTCGCGGGAGGAGAAGTCCTCACATGTTCCTGTGCAAAGGGAAAACAGGTGCTCATCAAAGTACACGTGCCGGGATGTGATGACGCGGTGAGAGACCGGATCATAGCAACGGTAGCCTTTGGTGTTAGCCGGGTAACCGAGAAAAACACACGGAATGGAGCGAGGTGCGAGTTTATGAGGGGTGGTGGCAGCGGTGCTAGGGAAACAACGACAACCAAAAATGCGGAGACCGTCGTATGAGGGGGGTGAGCCAAACAGGAGGTTATGTGGTGTGTAATTCCAGCGAGGGCGGCACGGGCGTAGGTTGATTAGGAGGGTGGCGGTAGAGAGGGCGTCCGGCCAGAACCGAGGGGGCATGTGGGCGTGGAACAAGAGGGTACGGACGCAGTCATTAAGGGTGCGTAGGACGCGCTCGGCGCGGCCGTTCTGCTGGGAGGTGTATGGGAAAGTTAGGCGGAAGATGGTGCCGTGGGTGGAGAGGAGGGTGCGGATGGTGGTGTTGTCGAACTCCTTGCCGTTGTCGGTTTGGAGGGCGAGGATGGGACGACCGAACTGTGTAGACACATAAGAATAAAAGGCGGTGAGTGTTGAAGCAACATCGGATTTCTTACGAAGAGGAAAAGTCCGGACAAAGTGAGAAAAATCATCGAGAATAACAAGATAATAAAGAAAACCAGAATGACTCGGTATAGGGGACGTCCATACATCACTATGAAGTAATTGAAAAGGAAGAGATGCAACTCGTGGATGAAGTACTAAAAGGAAGCCGAACATGTTTGCCTAGCCGGCAGAGCGTCACATGAGTGAGCCGCCATTTTATTACATGAAAAAGAAAAGCCTCTCATTATTTGGCGGAGCGAGGTGGAGCTGGGATGGCCAAGACGAGCGTGCCAAAGGTCGACGCCGGCAGAGAGCGCCCGAGGTGCAGCGTGAGTGGAGGGAGACGGCTGAACGGGGTACAGGTCGCCGGGACTCTCACGGCGGTGCAAAACCATCCGGGTACGGGCGTCCTTTACAGAAAAACCAAACTCGTCAAATTCCACGATTACGCAGTTATCGCGAGAAAGAGTTTTGACGGAAACTAAATTCTGAACAAGATGTGGTGAAACTAAGACATTATTAAGAGACAATGGTGTGGAATTAGAAGGAAAAGGAGTGGAGCCAATATGAGAGATGGGAAGACCAGCACCGTTACCGACGATGATGCGAGAGGAAGTGGATGTCGGAGATGAAGTGGAAAGGTTACCCGGGTGAGCAGCCATGTGTGCGGAGGCTCCGGTGTCCATGAACCAGTCTCCACCGCCAGGGTAAGCGCCCGACGAGGGGGCGTGCTGAAGGGCGGTGTACAGCGCGGGGTCCCAGTGGGCCGTCGGGGCCTGCGGCATCATGCCGCCGTAGACGGGAGCGTAGGGCAGGCCGGCGGGAGCCTGCGGTGGCGCGGCGAGGAAGGCCTCGGTGCGTCGGCGGACGGGGGCCGACGGTGCCGGGGACGGGGGGCGCGGAACGGGCATGGTGTAGGCGTGCACGACCCCCGTCCGTGGGTTGTGTCCGCCCGCCCACGGCGGAGTGGGGTGTGAGTACCCGGGCGCGGACCGACGATGCCGGTGGCCGCCGTTGTGGCCACCGCCACGGCCACCACCACGGCCACGGCGACGGCCGCGGCCACCGCCCCCTCCTCCTTGGTGCTCGTTGCGGCCGAGGCGCGAGTGTGGAGGGGCGGGGGTGGGCGCCGGTGGAGCTCCTCCGCCATGAGGAAGAACGCTGTTGCCGCTTGCCCACGGAGCGGTGTGAACCGCCCGGGTGCGCACACCCTTCAGCCGGCGTTCCTCCGGCCGGGAGGTAGTCGACCGCCCGCTCGAACGTAGGGTTGGTCATGAGGGTGAGGTTGGAGGCGGCGTTGCCGAGGTCCTCGCTGAGGCCGGCGGTGAGGGTGGAGAGGAGGAGCTCGTCGCCAATCCGGAACCCAAGGTCCTGGAGCTCGTCGGAGATTGCCTTGAGGCGCAGGCAGTAGGCGTCCAAGGTTTGATCACCCTGGGGTGTGCCGAAGAATTCCTGCTGCAAAAAGACAACACGTTGGAGCTTGTTATTGGTGAAGAGGCCGTTGATCTTTCCCCACACCGTGCGGGCATCATCGCCTTCCCGAACGATGGTCTTGAAGATGTCCGGCGAGACGGTGAGGAAGAGCCAGCGGATGATGGTGGCGTCGATGGCCAGCCGGCCGGAGTCGCAGGCGAGGAGGTCGGCGGTGCCGTCGATGTGATCGCGCAGGTTGTACTCGCGGAAGAGGAGGTAGAAGTACGTCTTCCAGGCGAGGTAGTTGGCGGCGGAGGTGGACAGCTTGACGGGGACATGGTCGGTGATGGCGACGGCGCGGAGCTGGCCGGGGTCGGGGATGGAGGAGTCGGCGAAGGGGTTGGAGCTAGGGGTTGACATGATGAGGAAGGGGAGGCGGCGCGCGGCTGGAGAGGGAGGAGAGGCGGCGCTGCTAGGGTTTAGGGGTTGGGGGAGGGGGGGTGCGGCGCATGGGGAGGAGAGGCGGCGCGCGGCTAGGGTTTAGGATCTAGGAGGTGTCTGATACCATGTAGAAGGAGATGCAATGCTCGATGTATTGATCGGATGCATATGGTGGTACATATATAGGCCACGTCCTCGACTATACAAGGAAGGAGGCGGACCCAATAGTAAATACAAGGATATGTATCGCTATACAATAACTACAGATGATACACATCCAGATATATACAAGATATGTATCTCAACAAAATGAAAGAAAAAACATGGATTTATGTATCATTTGTGCATTTGTAGTTCGCATACAAGATTAATACGTTCGGTAAATATGGTTAAAGGGAGTAAATGTTTTACACGCGTAAAAAATTTATGTGTATTTTACACCCTTGATAATGTGGTAGATTTGGGGTTGCAAGCGATTTCCGGTAGACAAATTTAAATCCCACATTGTTAGAGCTAACCAAACAAGCCCATTGTCATTCCTGAACCTAGTTGTGCCCTTTAGGCCACACCAGATAGTCATTGTCTTCCCCTCCTCTAATATATTTTTCTATACACAAGGAGATTGATGATGAATCGCGGTGGACTTGCCGGTCCAGGAAAGGTTGCCAAGCTTGCTACACCTTTACCAAATCCAACTCACTCTCTCTCCCGTAAATTAGCATGTTAGTGCTCTTCCATCTTGCTCCATAGTCCCTCTTGCTCTGTCTCTGACCGCGGCCCAGCCATGGTGGCCACCGTTGAGGAGCTCACGAGCTTGTCCATTTTCCACCTTACTGCCAAGACCCACCCACGTGATGGCCTCCAAGGCCTCCTCGCGGTGGGGATGACTGAGATGCCCCTATTTGTATTGGAGGCCCAATGAGGCAGTGTAATGGATCTGGCACTTCTACATTGACCAATGAGAGCGGTGGCGGGGTCGGGGAGGCTGATGGGGAGAAGCGAAGCAACGAGGATGCGCCGGAGGTGGAAGAAATTGCATGGGCTGTAGAGGAGGGCAAGACAACTTACCACATGGTTCACTAGTGAAGCGAGTCCATCCTACTGGGCCTATCTGTCTGTGAGGGCGAGCAAGGTAGGCTAATTGGCTAATGAGGTTCTTAAAGGTGGGGAGTCAGTACTCTGGGCCCACATGTTGATGTTTTGGTGGTGGGTCATGTAGTGGTTGTAACAGATTCACCGATTTAGATAGAAGGGTATAAGAGGAGCGGAAGGTAAGCCGATGGGGCCAGCCGGCCAGGTAAAGGTGGTGGCCGCCAAAAGCCTCTGACCTATGTCCAACTCAATGCCATATTTAATTTCCATTTTGAAATCTTGAACATATAGGGTGATTTTGGGATGGTTCCATACAAGCTTCTCTTGATGGGGTGATGGCCAATTTTCATTATGTTGCATATTTATGGCGTGAATACGACCTCCTATTTTTGTGTTTTATCCTATCAATGTATTTAAAAAGAGCAAGGTGTGTCAACCATTTTTCCATTTAAGTTGAAAAAACTTCGTCAAACGACCATGAGGTAGTGTTGGAGATCTACGATAAACAAAATAATATATTGTTCTCTTTGTTGCTCATACGACGTTCTATTCTTTTGTCACTTCAAATCATTCAATCCTCCAAGCTTGACTTGCAATCACATGTGCATGCTCAATGAGTCTCGGTTGATTATATCACCATTGTCTTGTAGCTTTGTTAACTAAGTTCTCACATGTCTATTTTCTACTCTATTTTGGGATGGAATCAACGCTCAATCTAAAATCATGGGACTCATCTTAGTTTTGTTTTAAGCTAAATTTCGTCAGGCTTTGGATGAGCTTTTATCTTATGCCTATAACAACTTATGGCCCAATTATTCTTCATAACATTTGATGATGCCCAAAAATACCATTCAACTTTTATTGTTATTTTAAATTATAATATTGGCTAGTCTTACCACCTAACTGTCCCTATTACACCTTTTTCTAATTAATCTAATAAAATGACAGAAATTTTGCTGCTAACTACAAACGGTATTGGTGTTTTTTGCGGGGGATGTTGGTGTTTTCTAATCCAATACTCACATCGCATACAATAGTTTTCTTCTCATTGATGCGTAATGATGGAGATATCGCACACATTTCTCATGGTCCCTTTCACACGGAAAGTACTATATGCAGTCGTTTTGACCGTGTGCACTTGTGGTTATTGCGCCGATCTGTTTCCATCAGATGATCTGAGACAACTTATGATGCTCCACATGTGTAAATCAAATGGTAGGTTCTTACTTGATAAACACAATCATGGTGCACCAAAATGCATGATTTAACATGTATGTGAGTACATATCCACACTTTTAGGTTTTCGACGTTCACGTATACTGACATATGAACCCGCATACATTATTGTGTAGACTAGTTATAACTTGACGGTGTGCGGGTTTTGTATGGTAGGTAAACTGGCCTACTCCCCATCACGAGCAAGTTGTTGTGAACACTGACTAGAAAAGAGGCGGCCTTCACATTGCACGTCTATATTTTCATACTAGTGCACTTTTCCTAATTGAACAATTTGCTACCATAACTTCCTTCAACAATTAGAAATATTTGCCGGTTGTAGCTTAAACACATTGCCCCATCCTGATGATCGAGCTGACCAGTGTGTAAGCACAAAGAATACTTAAATGGGAGCATGCATGCTCCTAGAGTACTTGCCTAGTGAGAATGAGATTCGTCGGGATGTGCACTTGAAGCTTATTTCACCTCGCAAGCATGCTAGTGATCATAAACTTTCTTTTGTGTTTGTGTTGTGGTGAGCATCTTTCAGTCCCTAGAAACGTGACAAGACCGGCATATTCAGTCAGACACACATCAGCCGTCTTTTTTGGGTTCTTAAATCTTGGCCGTTTAGGTAGGTTTTGGGATGGTTCACTCGCAACTTCTTTTGATGTATGTAGACAATGTTCATTCACGAATTCCATTTTCTATTTGTTTGTTTTATAGAAGACATCGCTTCTAGGTTGTGTTTGATGCCATTGATGTATCAAAGCCGAGAATATAAATGTTCACCTTTTTGTTGCAAGTTCGAGAAATCAGCCATTGATAAATCACGAGTTGGTGTGGAAGCTTGGAAGGCTCACGCCGAGCAAAAGTACATGTTTTTTTCCTTGGTTGCTCGTCCCACAACCTATTGTCATCTCAGATTGTTTTTTATCCTCCGCTCACTCGACTTCAGTACATGCACTACTCCCTTCGATTGATCATATAGCCTTTTTGTACCTTTACCAACTAAGTTTGTAAATATGTTTTCTAGTACGTCCTAATTGTTGGGCCTTATTTCTGTAAGGAATCAATGCTCACCTAAAAAACGACGTCGGGACTTGGTCGGCATCGGTCCCGTTGTTAATCAAATTACCGCCGGTCTTTGGATAGCTTTTGCCATATGTTCATAAACTCTCGTTCAAAAAATGTATATATGCTCATAACAACTTACCACTCGGTTAGCCTTGAAAACATTGATGATCCCTAAACAATATCGTCTAACTTACTCAAGTATTGCAAACAATGATAATGGCTAGTCTTAGGGGCCAGTTGTCCTACTAGACTTTATCGCCGGTACGTCGTAGGTATTGTCCCCAAAAAGAAGACGACAAAGAGTGGTGAGCATGTTTTTATCTACCTATCCTTGTGTACTGAATACCCCACCCCACATAGTTTCCCAACAATATCTCACATGGGAGTACAAATCCCCGCTTTTAAGCTTTAGTGATGTAAACCCGCATTGGACATTGTGTAGACCATGTTCAT
The DNA here is from genome assembly GCF_022539505.1 of Lolium rigidum. Taxonomy (NCBI): domain Eukaryota; kingdom Viridiplantae; phylum Streptophyta; class Magnoliopsida; order Poales; family Poaceae; genus Lolium; species Lolium rigidum. Next base: position 391,177,023 of record NC_061510.1, read on the forward strand.
AAGTAGATAGTTTGAGAATTTGATATGGTAGCTAAAATTATGTACTTCTCCCCCATCATAATAACGTCTGATTGAACTTGGATAGTTGTACCAATCGTTGGCTACAAAAGAGGGGACCTTCACGCCGCATGCATGTACACGCTTTCAAATTACTCCATTTTGACTGACTCGGTAGCTTCTTGTCAAAACTTCCTTCAAAAACTGCAATTGTTTGTCAATTGTAGCTTAAGCATGTTGTACCGCTTACCGGGTGTTCAAATGAACATGCCCCGTAAGTACTTACCCACTGAAAATGGGAGGCATCGGGATGCGCGACTAAATCCGATATGAACCTTCGTCAATCTCAAGCCACGTCGAATCAGTTTCTTGAATTATGTCTCTCGGAGGTGCTTATAGAGGTATGTGTCTGTGTACCTTAATAGAGGTGAGTATATGTACGTTTGTGTGAGTGTATACAACTCTACTGTTTCGCAAAAAAAAACACCACTCACCTAAGAAATCATATACGAGTGTTTTCGAGTCACATGTCTGAATCAATTATAGGCTCCTTGAAAATATCTACTACACTTAACAGTCATAGTGCTTTGGCCGGAAATACAATTCTAACGGCGGCATGGCCTACCGGTCAAGCATCCACCACTAAAACAACGTCGCGATTCATGCATCCCTGCGTGCGCCATTACGTTACAGACTAAGTTACAGAAATTCAAAGTTAATCACATGATCCGTGTATTCTGTAGCGTGAATCATGAGGAGGAACCGACGATGAAAACTTGGCCGGTAGGTCACGAATCACGTCGGTGCTTTGGAATGTACAATTCTACACAAGAATACAGATGACACTTATACTAAGGTGCATGCATGAGAGCCCGTCTATAGTACTAGGTAAAAAGCGCGCTTCGCCGTGCCGCCTGTATTTCGTTCTAACACAACGTGGCTGGAATGGTAAGACCGTACGTGTCTACAAACTGAACGAAGCATTTCCATCTAACATGAAAACCCTCAGAATTTTGATGACTTTTTTTGTGGATGTTCAAAATAGAAAAATACAAAATTGGATTGTTGCATAGTCCAATATGCATGTTCAACCGTTAAAGTGCACAAATTCTTGATTGGCTAATTGTGCAAATGATTCCCTATGAATCTTCGTGAAGGTAAGTATAACCGGGGTAATCGCAAATAAATAGACCATGTAGCTCCTAACAATTCGAATTAGATAACTTGCAAAAGTTCATATAAACTCTGCATTGGTTCCTGAAAATTCCAATCAGATAACTTAACGAAGTTCGTGAAAACTGATCTTATGTGTTTGCGTCAAAAAGAGAAGCATAAGGCCAGATTTGTCCATCATAAAAAAAAATGCTGACAAAGCACCGCATAGGCAGGTATCAATAGGCATATTGTAGATTCTACACTAACATAAACTCGGGTTTACTTGGTGCATCACAAGTCACACACTTATCTGGTATTTCTTGAAAATTGGATTGAAGAAACTAAAAATCTCATATATGGCAACTAAATAAATATTAAAGGCCATAGAAATAGATGGGAATAAAATCTTCTCGTTATGCTGACCTTAAGCTTCTACTTCAAACTAATAACAGCCAAAGTTTCTTTTGCTTCAGCTGTCCATTCGTGAAGTTTCACAAAAGCATAAGTGCCGCGAATTAGGACCGGGTGATTATGACCAATTTTGCACTTCCTCACAAGTTAGTGGGTCGATTCACCCTAACTTTTAAGTTGTTGTACCAACTTGAACGCACTGCATAAGTTATTGTATATCTGGTGTTATTACCTCTTTTATGTATATAGTTGGTCAAACTTTATGAAGATTGAATTAAACCAAAACTAATTGGCATCCACATATAGTGAAGGAAATAGGAAGTGTTGTTTAATTGTATCGATGTAAGAGCTGCTACTGCCTTCCCGAAAAAATAACATAAAAAAATGAACGCACTTCCATCACAAGGTATGCTTGACAAATAGCCCCGGTCCTATAGGGAGGCTCTTGTTGCTACACTGCCCCACAGGCCATGTGTATGTATGCACGCAATACTGTACAAATCAGTTGCTGGCTCATCTCGCCATAGTCTCCCTATATGGCTATAGTAGCACCCACGGGAGCAGGACCGTGTAAATCGGTGACTCAGGGCAGTACCAAGAAGGCTAATGTAAAAAAATAAGAAGTAATAGAGAACATTGCATAGAGCTAATCTGTTGTTCAATGTTGACAGATGCTACTATTTCAATTTCTAAACTTAGACCACTGTGATTTTGCGAATAAACATATTGCTGCAACTACCTCTTCAATTTCAGAGGCACCTGGGACTTTAAGTCGCCTCAGCGTGGCTTTGCAACCTTCTTGTTTGGATCAAATGGCAGTACCTAATACCTCCCTCCATGCCCTGACATCGGAATTGAGGCCTTTCTCGAGATAGTAGTCTAACCTCCATGTCCTCCTTATATTGCTTGATATCCTTGTTCACTTTTGTTCTCTTGCTTGATCTCACTATTTCGATAAAAGGAGAGTAAAAAGGAAGAAATAGTACAGAACATGTGTGTATAGTTTTGAGCGCATAAATGTGGGATCAACAATAGAAAATTTAGCATTGAAATTCTCCAACTGTTAATTTGAAGGGAGATGGCACTAAATATATAAATCTGTAGTAATTCTATTGTTAGAAGATCATGTCACATGAATATGTAACTAATATAAGATGTGTTGAACGACAAAGAATATTATGGATGGCTTACCATCTAAGCAGATTTATGTTATTACGCGAAGTATCTTCTTCAGAGGTCTTCAGCATTAGAAATGCTAGAAAAAGAATGGAATGAACATGTGTTGCGCCAGTGGTTGATAGCACCCTACTCAACGGGTCAACAAAAATGGTTGATAAATATATGGTGTAAACGGATCGGATCGGATTTTTCTCATACCATATGCTTTACCATATATTTTTCTCGGATCCGGATCGGAGCAGATATTGATCGGTTTCGGATTCGAATGCGGATATATCGGACGGCGGATTCGAATCGGAAACGGGGCGGACTCGGTCCGGAAACAAACATAGTTGGATATATGCTTTCACAGTAGATAGTTATAATTTTTGCAAATCTTGAGAGGGACTTAAACTTTTAATCTTGTGTAGTTAAGAAAAAAAGAGGCAAAATTTACGTTAAAACTTAAGAGTTGATAGAATTTAGAGCTAAACATGCTCGCCAAATGAATTTGGAAACTCAATAACTACTATCCTTGTGAATTGGCCTTGGCTTTTGATTCAAAAATCGGATTATCCGGCTTAAAATCAGATATGGACACCTTAAAACGGATTCGGGGCCGATTTCGGCGAGGAAAATATCATATCCATTTACACCCTATGCAAATACAATCTATTAGGGAACATTAGATCAACCGGTGTACTTTTGCACACCTTTATTGATACTTTGGAACCCGGAGTGTATATACATTGTTGTGAGAAAATTATGCTTCTATTTTAGAATAGCTTACCTTGACATAAGACTATCTGAAAAGGTATGCCTACATAGGACGACAAACAGAATAATCAGAAGCTCAACAGTACTACTCAAATGCACATGGCAATCTTTCATTAGACAACAAAACATTGATCAACAGAACATACAATTAATACTATTTGAAATATATATCAAGAAAATCTGAAGGTAGCGACAATTCAATGGTTTCAAGTGTAACAGAAATAGATAATATACTTTTACCTACAGCTTGAGGGGCATTCTTCGGAGAATTGCATAACCTCAGCCAGAAGAAAAAGTTCATAATCTGCAAGATGTGAGCAATAGAACATGTGATTAACACTATTTGAAATATATATTAACCAAATCTGGAGGTAACGGCAATACGATGGTTTCATATGCAACAGAAATAGATAGTATACTTTAACCGGAGCTTGAGGGGCATTCTTTAATTGCCACACATATACAACTAACAGTATTTAGAGAATCTTAGCAGTTGGGGTTTTTCTTTCACTGCAAATAACCACTTCGAGTTTAGCAACACTGCTGCTTCCAAACCATCTAGAAAAATTGCACACTTAGATACTCTATAGAAAGCTTGCAGCAACTTATACAATTTATATTTAAAGACTAACCTGAAACTACGAAAGTACGAAACAGATTATTCAGTCCAAGGTCACTGCACCAAACTACAAAAACTGAGCTTGCTATCGATTCTGAACTAAACTATATCCCTAGCATGCAGTAGTACCGGCCATCACTTATCAATAACAATGCTAGCGTATAGAATATCTCCAAAGAACTAAGAACTATAGACATGGAGTTGACAAATCTCAGCGATGGCAAGTTGAATCAAAGGTCAATAACACAACCTACCTTGATACGTGTCATAACAACTGTGGCAGGTGTGCCCGGACAATGGACATAGCTGATGGCGACCCTCACCAGGCCAGCGGCGGCAGAGCCTGGAAATTTAAGGCGACGGCGAGCTGGTATACTTCTATTGCAAGAAAAATATTATGCACATATGCAAGAAATGAGATGCTTCACCTCTAGCAATCATCTCTTGCTACTACGGAAAAACTACAGAAAAAGAATACATTAGCAGTCTAATAACTGTTCCCAATCATGCAAGGAGCACACTTTTACCATATGATTTTCCTAATAGAAGCCAGAAACCAGAAAATACATCAAAAAAATCAAGAACAAAATAGAATTTGCAGCACATGAGAAACAATCATACCTGAAAATCCCTAGGAAAGAAATACTATCTCTGCAATCTTAAAGTCCCAAGGCGTTAGATCAGTGCGGCAAGAAATAGAGGAAGAACAACAGATGAAGAGCGCATGTATTTGGTGGTTGGCCAGCCTGAGGAGGAAGCGCACATCCTCATCGCTAAAGAAGGACGGGCGAGAAGATTTTACATAGAGCAGGCCAAGCGCCTCCCTCTCCCTCGCAGCGCTGCCCCACAGGCCAGAGCTGCTCGTCCCCATGCCTCCTCTACACATGCTAATTCCGCGTCCCACGACCCCCGCCTCGAGCAACGCCTCCAACCCTCCTCCTGACCCCGTGCCTCCCGCAGTGCCTTCTCAGCGTCGGCTCGTCCTCTTGCGCAACGACTCTACGGCCCTGGCCCCCTCCTAGAGCAGTGCTTCCCTTAGAACAAAACAAGACCTAGGGTTTGCGCGTGGCGGCAATTGGAGGTGTGGGACGACTGCTTCGGAGGAGGAATAGAATGGGGAGAGGACACAAGCTGCGGCAGCGAGCAGTGGGGCTGAGGAGGCTGGTGAGGTGATGGGGATGGGGCTTCCGGCGGCATGGCTGCGGGAGTCGAGATGGAGAAGAAGGGCCGGGGCAGCGATGTGGGGGAGGAAGAGAGAGAAAGGTTTGATGAACTGCAAGCTGCTTTTTTCACCGGATGAACTGTTTGCCCAGTAACAATTCGATGGACGGATCAGTATGTCAGAGAGATTAGAGATAAAAAGTAGTGTACCGGTAACTTATTCTATCTACCAAAACGAACGTACCATACTGGTTCAGAGGCATGATCGTGTGGTCCAAAATGCGCGCGCGGGAGTGCTTTCACCAGGCGGGTACAACAACAGGCTTATATCTTTTTAGTAACGGTTTTGCTATGTCTCAGTTAACTGAGATTTTCTTAAGTCTAAGTCACTTACAAAAAAGTACTTGGGTTTACCGGCAATTGTGGGGGCAGATAGATCGGACTGCTTCTTACACTTCATAGACCGGATAATTCAGCGTATTTCTGGGTGGAAGGAAAAATTGTTGTCTATTGGAGGGAAGGAGATGTTGATAAAGGCGGTGGCCCAATGTATCCCTGTCTATGCGATGTCGGTTTTCAAAATACCGATAGGTGTTTGCAAAAGGATATGTGATGTAATTGCAAAGTTCTGGTGGGGTGATGAGGAAGAGAATAGGAAGATGCATTGGTATGCATGGTGGAAGTTATGCTTTCCTAAACATCAAGGCGGTATGGGGTTCCGAGATCTTCATTCTTTTAATCTAGCTATGTTGGCAAAACAATGTTGGAGATTGATGAATGCACCTGACTTGCTTTGTGCTCGAGTATTGCGAGCCAAATATTACCCGGATGGGGATATCCTCCATGCCGGACTAAAAAAGGGAGCATCGTTTACTTGGCAAAGTATTCATGCTGGAATACAAACTTTTAAAAAAGGTTGTGTGTGGAGAGTTGGTAATGGAGCAAATATAAACATATGGAGCGACCCCTGGATTCCATCAAGCACTGATCGTAAGGTTATATCTAGCCGAGGGGAGGCTGTATATACAAGAGTAGAGGATCTTATAAATCCTGTGACTGAACAGTGGGACGAACAACTTCTCCGAAGTCTTCTAAATCCAGTGGATGTTAATAGGATTCTTGAGATACCTCTGAATGTTGGTGCCTTTGATGATTTTGTGGCATGGAACCAGACTAGAACGGGGCAGTTTTCTATTCGATCTGCATATCACGTGGAATGGAAATACCAATTTGGCTCACGAAGAGGTCCCAACACAGGACAAGGTTCTCCTTCGAGCTCTAATCCTGTTTGGAAGAATTTGTGGAAGATGAAAGTTCCTAGTAAGGTGCAAATTTTTTGTTGGAATGCTTTACATGGTTCGCTACCTCTGAAATCAATTTTGGTAAATAGACATGTGGGAACATCGGGACAATGTCCGATTTGTTTCCGGGGAGCGGAGGATGTGAAGCACCTCTTGTTCACCTGCCCGGCTGCGAGTGGAGGTCTGGTCTGAGCTAAAACTACTGCAAGTGATCGGTGATGTTTTACCGGAAGATAGATCGGGATCATCGATCCTAGAGATTTTACTACGGCGCCCTGAACAATCCATGGCAAGCTTACCCCAAATTAATGTCCGTGAACTTATTGCTGTAGCATGTTGGTACATTTGGTGGATTAGAAGACGGCGAACCCATGATGAACCGGTGCCACCGGTTAAGTATAGGGCCACATCTATTTTGGGACTAGCAGCAAATTTTATCAAATCATTTTCCCATGCTGCAGCTCCGAGTGGTGCAAAGTGGATGCGACCTGTGTCAAACCATGTCAAACTTAACGTGGACGCGGCGTTTCTGGCGGATGCGCGGGCAGGTGCAACGGCGGCGGTGATTAGAGATGATAAGGGCCGGTTCCTTGCAGGATCATGCGCCTTCCTGGAACACGTTGAGTCGGCAGCAACCGCAGAAGCGATAGCTATGCGTAATGGCCTGGAGTTGGCTGTGAGTTTGGGATGTAATAGGGTCGAAGCCGAATCTGATGCAGTCGATGTTATTAATGCATGCAATGGAGAGGAGATGTGGTGGAGCTCGGCGGCAGCAATCTACGCTGACTGTATTTCCTCTATCGCAATCTTAGGGGAAGTCGAGTTTAGGCACTACCCTAGGGAGTCAAATGAAGTTGCTCATAATCTGGCTAGGTTTTGTTATGATTCAAAAAATTCTTGTAACTGGGTCGATGAACCCCCTAGTTGTATCTTGAGCAAGCTACTAGCTGATGTAACTATTCTGTGATTTGGAAGCGGCAAGTTTCAGACGCACTCTTTTCCTTACCAGGGTACCGAAGGGGACTGGAAGGTTTTTAATGAGGCGGCTTGCTGACTTAATATATTATGATTTCAAAAAAAAAGTCACTTACAAAAAAGTACTTGAGTTGCACTTTTCTGTTAAAAAAGTGCAATTGCACTTTTCTGCCAGAAATGTGCAACAGGACTGAGTTGCACTTTTCTTTGAACTGCAGTTGCACTTTTCTGAGTTGACTGAGACTTAAAAAAATCCCAATCAACTGAGACATAGACACACCCTTTTAGTAATGTTGTTGATCACGGTAATAAGTAGATTGTGTCCGAATTTGATATGGTAGTTAAAGTGATGTACTTCTCTCAACCAAGAGAAAACGGTTGCCAGTGTGAACTCGGATAATGGTACCGTCCAGTGGCTACAAAAGAGGCGACCTTCACGCGGCACGTCAGCATTTTCATATTACTATAGTCTGGTTGGGTCAATAGCTCGCTATCAAAACTTCCTCTGAGAATTGGAACTATTCGTCAGTTGTATATTATGCACGTTGCGCTGACCTGATGATTGACCCGATTGGTGTTTAATCACAAAGAGTCTAAAACAGGAACATCCCCTGGAGTACTTGTTCCGTGAGAATGTGAGGCGTCAGGATGTGTAGTCGAAGTTGAAGCTAGTTACTAAGCAGTTCGTGAGGTCAACCCTTGAAGTTGCAGTAACTTACCACGTTTTGATGGAGTGATGTGCAGCCAAGAAGTTTCTCCTGTGTTGCACCGCGCATTAGACAGACAAAACCACTCATCCACCTCGCTTCATCCTTCATGACTTCACTGCTGTTACCAACGCTCGTCGCCACATCTCGCCTTCGTTAGGGAGGCTCGTCGTCGCTGAGCCTGAGGAGGGGGCCTCACAGTTGACCGTCATTGCCACTGTGGAGAAACGTGATCGGTCCCTCGGCTTATGCTCCTTCGCGCTAGAATAGGGGACTCTTTTGGTTTTGGGTTGAACAAGAGCACTCATCAACCAATTGTTGGAATTGAAGTGAAGAATAGGAAGCTTGCTAGAGGTACAATTTGGTTCAGCGTTTGGAACACAGGATATAAATCGTCTTCCTTTGCTTCGTAGGAGTTAGAGGAACATCCGTTCCTCCATCTTTTTCCGCTGAAAGAGGCCCTAAGTGAGTTCAGATAGATACTTAATATTACAACATTTTTTTTATAATCAATACCACATATATTCATAGTAACAAATAGTACATGGTAGAGATACATGAACTGACTCCAGCGATTACAAAATAAAGTGTAAAAGATAGTAACAAATTTTCGAGGTCTTCAAATTCTTTTCTTCTTCAAGAACACAATCTTGTACTCTTCTGAAGGCAGCCAAAGATAGATAACGAATCATAGACCTGTAGATACCGATGAAAGTTCTCCCATAATTTTTTGAGCCGCAATGCCAAGGTTGCGTGCACGCACACAACCATTAAAGCAGTCATTCAACATCGGCAAGAGTACCAACACCAGTATGTCATGGAATAACAACCGACTAGCTTTATCGTTTTCTTCGGGTCGAAGGGTGCACCTGCTGTTTTTTTCGGGTCAGAAGGGTGCACCTGCTGTTTCTTTGCCTCCTTTGCAACGTCGAATTCATCGGACCCTATGTTTCGATTATCACCTGGAGGCTGCGTATGATCTGTAATAACATCGAGTGCATTGAGCTCTTCCTTAACACCGAACTTCGCGGCGATCTTCTAGAAATCCCTGTCGCAGTTATCAGAACGAGAGAAACTTCCGTGAACGGTTATTGTTGTCCCGTTATTGCCTGGCATCTTCAGCTTCAAGTATGCATAATGGGGCACTGCCATGAATTTGGCAAATGCTGGCCTGCTGAGGATGGCGTGATATTGTGATTCCAAATCAACCACTTCGAATTCGAGTTTTTCTTTCCTGAAGTTGCTAGGCGTGCCAAAAACTACATCCAGTGATATTTTACCAAGGGGATATGCGGGTCGGGTCGGGTCGGGATGATGCCATGGAATCCTGTGTCATATTCTTTTAGCATATCAACCGTTAGCCCCATTGCCTTCATTTTGCTAGCGAATAACAGGTTCAGACCGCTTCCTCCATCCATGAACACTTGCTCATGTTGTAACCTCCAATTTGTGCTTCAAAAACTAGAGCAGCATGACCAGGTCTTGGAACGGCCGTTGGGTGGTCCGTCTTGCTAAAAGATATGCTTTGGTCTGACCAGTCGATATATTCGGGTATTTCAGCCATAGCAACCTCTGCGTACTTCACCTCTCGTGAAAACTTCTTGGCTTCTCTCTTTGAAACACTAGTTTTATGGATCATGTTGACTTGTCCTCGAGACGCTGGAAATACTTCGGATGGTATGTATATGTCTCCTCCTTCTGGTTTGTACTGCTGCGGTGGGTGACTATAAGCTGCTACCCTTTCCGTCGAGTGAGCTTTCGCTGCTGTCTTGGCCCTAAGATCTTCGCAAAACTACCGGACTTCGAGGAACTGTCGACAATTTCTAAGCAGGTGAGTGGCCTTTTCAAGGTTATCCTTTGGGTCGATGTAAGAATGCAGGTAACACGGTGCCTCAAGCTGCTCTGTGGCCGATAGATAAGGTGTGCAGAGGCGGCTCTTGTTTGACAGCACATTGTAACATCCTCGTTCATACTGTCGAGGGCGGCTCGCAACTCGCTCTTCTTCTTTGCGGCGTGAATCCCTTCGTCTCTTCCTTTGCTCCTCTCTGCTGCCGAAACTGCTTCGACTGCCCTCTCCAATACTCCCAGACAGGACTGCCAAAGCTGTTGTTGGCGCGATGTCATCTGGAACCGAAGTTCTTGGGCTTGGCGCGCTTGAACTAGGAAGGCGAACGAAACCTCTGGAGTCTATGATGAAGTGGACACCACCGAAAGTCGTATCCATGTTGTCGCGCGACTCCGTGGAGATCGGATGCGACACCTCAGTGCGTGGTGTGTACTCAAAGGATCCGCAGCGAACCGAACTTCTTGGACTTAGTGGCGTTGGTGATTCCAGCACGAACGCTGCTGACGTTACTGAACTGCCGATGACATGCCTTGTGCCAATAGATTCCCCACAGACGGCGCCAATTGTCGAGGGTACTCCTCGGCAATGCCCTCCGTATGGGGCTTAGGGTTGATGGAATCCTGTAGGCTGACACGAGACATCGGTTATCAAACAAGCTGGGAGAGCGATTTTACCCAGGTTCGGAGCCCTCGATGAGGTAAAACCCTACGTCCTGCCTGTCTGATCTTGATTGTGAAAATATCGGGTTACAATGGGGTGCCGAAGGTTTCGGCTATGATCACGTCGAGAGACTAAGTTCTGTATGAGCTAGCTCTAGACTTATGGTGGCTAAGATTTCTAGGTTTGCGTGTGTCCCTCGGCAGCCCCTCTCCTGGCCCTTATATTGGGGCCAGGTCTCGAGAATACTGTCCGGGTACGACTAGGTTACAGAGAGCCCTAGATCTAAACTTTCCTTGTATTCTTCGTCTTCTTGCCTTGTGCTTCAAGAATTCTTCTTAGGAACCGATGTAGCGGCCCATCTGGCCTTCGAGTGCCTTCATGGACCCCTGGCTGGGCCGCAAGAGGTGGCGCAACATTAGTTACCCGAAGGGTAATGCCCACATCAACGCCTTCCTCAGCCTCCGCCTTCTGGTCCACAATATCCGCCAGCACCGGCGCCGCCGCTCCCGCCCCGCCTTCCTCGACAACCGCCGCTTCCGCCTCGGGCTTCTCCAGATCCTCCCTAGCCACAACACCTACGCCCTTCTCCAGATCTGCCACTGCCACCACCTCCTGCACGTCGCCCTTCTTCAGATCCTCCACCTCCGGCTCCTCCACGGACGGCTCCTTCACCAGCTACTCAACCTCCGAGGCCGTCGCGGACGCCTCAGCCTCCGGCTTCTTCGCATGCAGCAGAGCCGACGCGGCCGACGACGCCGACGCCGCCTTGCTACCCTCCTTCTCCATCGCCGGCGATGGATGCGGTCGAATAGGGCTGCTAGGGTTTTCTGTCTCTCTCTCTCTCCTCTGTTCTTTGCCAAATTTGGGGGAAATGGAAGGGGATGGAGAAGGCGATGCGGCCGAGCAACCTTTCTATACTCGGAGGGGACACGGAAGGGACACGGAGGCTTACACATCATCACTTGTACTTTGCCACGCCAGCCCGTACAACACGTATAATACAACGTACCAACTTTATACAGGGACCATCGTATCTGAACCCAAGCGGTATCGCGCAATCCGGACTGTCCATGTGTTTAACACCACCATTTCTCCAAGGGGGGGGGGGGGGGGGGACACCGGAGCACAAACGGTTCAAAATAATGTTGGACGGAAATGTTGGCAGAAACCTTAGCTCCTTTATTATTAGATATAGATTTGCTAGGGTATCATCTTTAGCGCGTTGAAACTGTTGCGCATAAGTTCCTTTCGACGAATATTTCTCTAGCCGCCGAAATTTATGCTAAAAAGCATGTATAATAATTTGAGAATATACATATATATGTGCATTTATGAAAAAGATATATCAATTGCATTATGCAATAATAAGAGTTAACCGAACAGAGGTATATTAATGTTTATATAAGTGTATGAAGCAGGTTATATAATGTATACGTCCGCCCACGACATGTTTTCTAAACCAAGTGATCACCGTCCACGACATGTTTTCTAAACCAAATAATCACATCCCACACCATCCGACTTGCCCATTCTTGTGTGGTGAAGACAACATTGCGCAATTGACCAACCATATGTGACGTGTCGGCCAGAAGTCGTTTGCACCCGGAAAGGAAAACGGTGTTCGATGCATCTGTTTTACATTGTCCAAAAGCATACAATAGCATCTATGACTGATCAGTTTCCATTGGATGGCAAGATGTAACATCCCAGGTTTAGGGCTTCTCCATCGCGTTTCAACCGTTTTTTGCCGCGCGCACCCTTCCGCGCGTCTCCAGCCGACGCGCCAAACCGGCGCGGGATAGGAAATTTTTTCCGCGGGCGCTATCACGGCATCCCGAGCGTCAAACTTGCCGTGTCGCTTCGCGCGTGCTATAAAGCGCCGCGTGCGCGCGAAACAAACCGCCACAGAAAGTTCTACTGCTTCGCCTCGCCCCGCCGCTTCCCCGCGCCATGCGTCGCCGCCGCTCTCCTTCGTCGCCGGGATGCCGCCGCGCCGCCACGGATCGTCGGGTTTCCGCGGCGTCCGAGCGCGTAAGTATGTTGCACCAGTCTGTGATGGATCTAATTGGTGTTTAAGCACAAAGTGCTAAAAGGATGCATGCCTCTCGAGTAGTTGCATGTTTAGGATGAGAGGAGTCAGGATATGCCCTTGAAGTGGTTGTGCTCCTGCCTGTACTAGTGCGTCTTCAGAGAGTTTCTTAGTCGTATGTATTGCATCCATCATCATTTAATCTCGTGAAAACTTCACAAGAGGATGTATTATTGTGCTATCTTTAGCATTGAGGAGCGATGCTTGGGCTGATACCTCCAGTCATCCATCCTACGGTCGAAAATGCCTCTTGCGCATACGCCCCTATGCAATTTACTTAGATCGACTTCCTCTATAGGAGCACGTATTCAGAGCCTACAGATAGTACATCTTAACGCTACAGATCCGCTTTGCAGCCTGGGTAATGGTAGATGAGCTTGCACTGAGCATGTACCTCTTCGAGTTAAACCTTAACTGCAAGAGGTATTACGCGGTATGAATATAAACTCTATGGCTTCAGTTATGTACTTTGTGCTAGCTCTAGATTCAGTAGCTTTGCGTAAACCTGCGAGCTAGCACCGCTCGGTTAGCAATGTTTTCGGTCTCACACAAAATTTATCTTAAGATTGTTTAGTGTGTCAAAAAATTAAGATGGATTTTTGTGTCAAAATTGGTACAACAGGACATTGTTGCTCGATCTTTTCACGGCGGACTTGCCGGTCGGGTTCAGGAAAGGGTCCCAAAGCTTGCTACCGTCCAAAACCAAATCCGACTACAGTTGAGCGGCGTTCTCTCTCCACCGCACCCTATCCTCGTTGTTCTTTCATCTCACTCCGAAGGCTCTCCCGCCCCGCCTCCGACAACCACCGTACCGCCGCGCTCGCCGCACTGCGCGCCCCGCCATGGTGGCCGCCGCTGTGGCGCTTGCGAGCTCGCCCCTCGTCCACCTCACCACCGCGGCCCGCCTCCCCAAGCCCAGGGCCTCCCCGAGCTGCTCGCGGTTGGGATGCCCTGGAGGTGCCTACTTGGACTGGAGGCCCCTGAGGCGGTGCCACCGAATGCGACGCTTCTCCGTCGACGAATCATAGTCCAGTAAGGGAGTACAAAAAAATGATGAAAGGTTTGACCTCTCTATAAAATACTAATTAACCGTAAAACGTCCAACATGGAAAACACAACAAGTTTTCTGTGCAAAGTCCGTTTTCGGTCTTGTCATGATAATGGACACAAGATATAAAAAATGACATGGATAAGAACCAACAACAACCAAGAATTATGATGCAAAGTATGGACGGGTTTTGGCTCTCAACGAACGATACAATCAAGTTACTCATTCGAGAGCCCTCGTGATAGAACGGCCATCTATCATATAAACCGGCCACCCAACTAACACCACGAGACCAATAAGAAAGAAAACCCTATCAAGAACAAACCTTATCATTCCGGATTACACTCGAGCTTGATGATAATGATCTTGACCGCTTCAGGATGGAACGTCTTTCTTGATTGTGCTAGCTTGATGAAGTCTTGCGGATTGCTCCCCCATAAAGGCATAAACCACTATGTGAGAGCTTCTTCTTTGGCACATTTTCATGTATCCATGATCACCATTTGGATGGCACTCCGTCTTCATATATCTTATGTTGATGTCTTTAAGATGCACATGAGAGTTCCATCGTCTTCTTCTTCTTCTTCTTCTTCAAGACGTACTTGACATTGGCTCAACACTTCTTCTTTCTTCATATTGTTGATGTCTTGAAGATGCACATGAGATCTCGCTCTGCTTCTTCCTCAAGACATACTTGTCACTTGATCTTCTTTATTTGCTTCCTATTGCAACCTTGGAACCAACATATGGCAATTATTAGATGTTAACATGGCAATACGTCATTTTAATGACATTGATTATCAGATTATGCCATGATATTAGGTGGCATGTTCCTTTCCTTCTCTAAAGCTATTCCATTTAACTCCCGCCAACCAAATGAGGTGATTATGCGCAAGGACATCATTACCCTTGGGAATATCTGAAAGAACGAGATGTCGCCTAGAGGGGGTGAATAGGAGTTTTAAAAACTCTTACGGATTTGTCTTGTAAGAATTCGGAATTAAACTAACGTTTATTTTACAAGCACAAATCCTAAATATGCTAGGCTCACCTAAGTGCAACAACAACAACTAGAGCTAAGCAAGATAGGCACAAGATATATGTAGCACAAGTGATAACAAGATATATGTACTTCAAGCAAGATGGCTATCACAAGGAAAGTAAGCTCGGGTATAAAAACAACCGAGGCACGCGGAGATGAGGATGTATTCTCGTGTTCCCTTCCTTTGCAAGAAGGTACGTCACGTTTGGAGGGGTGGAGGTTCCACGAAGGATTCCCCAACGCCACGAAGGCTCACCCTATTCTCCGAGCCAAACCCACGAAGGATAATAGCTCTTTCCTTATGGTTAGCTTTTCCTCCACTCCGGAGATGGCAAGCTCCAAAACCACTTCACAAGCTCCACAAAGGAGAAGCCCGGGCCTCTTCACAATCTTCTTTGAAGAGATCACCGGAGCACCAACCGCCAAGCCAACTAGGAGGTCTCCCTCCAAGAGTAACAAGCTCACGGTCTCTCACTCGAACTAATCGTGGTGGAGAGCTCAACACTATGCAATGATGCAAAGCAAGAACACTAGAGGTGTTCAAATCCTTCACACTCAAATCCCACCAAAGCAACAGATGCTAGGATGAGATTAGAGAGGAAGAACAAAGGAGGAAATCAACAAATGACTCCAAGATCTAGATCCAAAGGGTTCCCCTCACTTAGAGAGATGGATTGGTGGGGATTGTAGATCTAGAGCTCCTCTCTTAGATCCCTCAAGAATGAGCAAGAATCATGGGGGGGGGATCAAGAGATAGGACAAGTTCTTCAAAGTCAACAATGGAGGAGAGAGAGTGGAAGAACTTATTTAGCTCAAGGTGGAAGAAGGCCTATTTATAGCCCAAGACGAAATCTAACCGTTGGGGAAAAGACTAGCTCAGCATCAGTCGAGGAAGCCGGTCAACCGGGCCTGGGGCCGGGCCATCCGGTCCAGGGGCCAGTGAGACCGGGCCACAGACCGAACCATCCGGTTGGCACCGGAACGTGCGCCGGGCCAGCGCCGGGCGAAGGGGAAAACTCCCCTGGATGGTGCCCGGTGTGCACCAGTCCAGGGACCGGTTGGAACCGGGCCATCCGGTGGGACGGTCGGTCATGCCGGGCGAGGCACCGGGCCAGCAGGAAAATATGTTATACAAAAACTATGATAACTTTTGTGTCCGGACTCCGATTGACATGAAACCAATTTTGTTGGAAATATGGAGACTCCTCACAGGATATTTTTATATGATTTTAGAGAGGGAGTCTCCCACCGTCAAGAAACGGTGAAGACGTCCAAACTCGAAAACGCAATAGAAGATGCATGCGGATTCCGTTTTCGATGAACTTGGTCTTGTTGTAAAGCTAGAAACAAGCTCAAGAACCTTTCACAGAGAAACACCAAGAAGAATAGGGATATGCAAGTATGCAAAGGGTTGAGCTCCCTAAGACGATGTGATCAAGTTACCCAACCGAAAGCCCCTCTTGATAGTGAGGCTATCTATCCTATAATCCGGTCTCTCATCAACCACCTTGAGACCGGTAAAAGGAAAACCTATCACGACCATACATTTGCCTTGCGCATCCCGCTTGGTCTTGATGACAACTCTTCAAGCTCCACTCAAGCCGGAATGCCTCACTTGATCATGGTTACTTCGTGAAGACTCACAAATGCTCCCCCATACACTATGATGGGAAAGATCCAGTGATGCACATATTCACATGTCCATTATTACCAAATGGACGACAAGATTCAAGCATATGATCCTCTCGAGATACTCAACTTGAACTTGCCCAACTCAACCTTGATGACGATCACCACTTGACGTCATTCTCTCATGGGCTATATGAGATCTCACTTTTGATGCATGTCCATGGAAAGATACCTAAACCACATAGACAACACGAGGGCACATATATGATGGGTTAGTTCATAAAGCATAATTGACAAGGCTTACCATACCACATGACTTCGCGTGGCACATTCTTCATGCTTCATGTGTTGACCAAACTTGACTCTATTCTTCACTCCTTGTATTGGTCAACCTTGTATCTTCTCATGCTCTATCATACTATCTTGAGGTGTATAAAGAATTCTTCATTTGTTTGCATGCTATAAATCTTAGTCAACCATAGCTCAACTTAGGAGACTATCATGATACCTACTTTGAGCCATAATTTGAATTCTTCACTTGGAATCAAGCACTCAAGATCTTGATCATTCATTGCTTATCACATAAGCTAGAGCATGGATAATATTGAGTTCCACATAAGAACTCCATCTTCATTTCTTCTTCTTGATCATATCACATATATATCTTCAAATCGATGATCTTGATGCCAATACACAAGGTATGTCTTTTATCTTCATGGCATTCATACTTGAATCCAACACATGAAATACAAGTAGTACTTATGGAATATTCCTTCATATAAACTCAATGAAAATATTAGTCCATAGGGGTTGTCACTAATTACCAAAACCACACATAGGGGCAATATACCCTTACAATATCAAATAAAGATCTAACCCAATGGCAATACATCACCATGGTCGTTAGATCAACCCAAGTGGATGATCCAACGTCATTTGGGAACGTCATAAAATTTCCTTCTTTACCTGATGTCCACATCTCACATAGTGTGATTTTCCCATCCATGTATACTGAAGACCACATCACACACAATTTTCCAACCATGTGTGATGCTCGCTCTTTTGTACTTTGTGCATATGTTACTCTGATCCATTTTCAGTGGATATCAAGGCAATCTCCCATGCTTCACATGTGTAAATAAATGCCATGATCCTTAAAGATGTATGTATGTACCGAGTAACACAATCATAGAGCATCAATATGCACGATTTGACACAAAGAGTACAAATACACACTTTTAAGTTTTGGAGGGCATGCATGTGAGTTCGGTTGCACTATTATGTAAACCATGGTCATAAGTTGAAAGTGTGCGAATTTGATATGGTAGGTAAGCCGATGTACTTCACTAGTCTCCCCGTCATGAGAAAACGAGTGTTGTTGTGAACTGGATAACCATATATGTCGGCTACGGGTATAAAATGGTGACCTTCACATTACTATGTTCTGCCAGACTCAATAGCTATCATTAGAACTTCCTTCATAAACTATAACTATTCGCCAATTGTAGCTTAAGTATGTTGCACATGCCTCTCGAGTAGTTGCATGTTGAGAATTGAGAGGCGTCAGGATGTGCCCTTGAAGAAGTTGACATCCACTTAGCACAGATGCTTTTCCATGAAGTTTCTTATTTGTGTGTGCTTCACCCCATGGTATTTTATCTCGCAGTGGCTACCCAAGAGGATGCATTATTGTTCAATATTTAGCATTGATGAATGATGCTTGGGCAGATACCTCTAATCATCCATCCTACGGTCGGAAACATCTCTTGCGCATGCGCATACGCCGCTATGCAGTTTCCCTCGATGGGATTTGATGTGCCTCAAGGAGCACGCATAGAGATCTTACGGATATCACACCTAGATACTAGAAGGCGAGCTGTTGTTTCAACATGGTCGACAGGAGCCTAATGATGTTGCTCACGAGTTAGCAAGATTGTCTCTACGGTCTGTGTGAAAAACCAGGTTAGGTGGTCTTGCACTGAGCATGTATCTTTTTGAGCTGAACCTCAACTGCAAATGAATAAAGAGGTAATACTATGTGTTAAAAACATAAATTTTGTGTCTTCAATTATATGTAGTTTGTGCTAGCTCTAGACTCTGTACCTTTATGTGAACCTGCTACTAGCACTGCTCGGTTAAAAATCGTATCCGAGTGTTTTGAAAAACTCTTCTGTTAAGAATGTTTTCGGGTTGATTTTAGTGTGGAAAAAATGAGATGAATTGTTGTGTGTCAAAATGAGATGAACTAGCAGTATTGTTCAATTGTATATTAAGCATGTTACATCCACTAGTGTTTAAGCACAAAGAGTCTAAACCGGAAGCATGCCCCTAGAGTACTTGTCGATGCATAAGAATAGGAGGCGTCAGGATGTGCCTTTGAAGCTCGAGCTACTCATCATGCACCGATTTCTCAGGTGTGCCCTTGAAGTTGCATTCACCTACCACGTCTGATGGGTAGTCACAAATTATCTCCTCTGTGTGTGATGCACCACACATTATCTAGACAGAACAATTAGTCCACCTCGCGGCAACCTGGAGGACTGCGCTGCATTGGACGACACTCGTCACCCAAGCTCGTTGCCACCCATGAGGCTCATCGTCGTTGAGCCTGAGGAGGACTGGAGGAGGGTGCTCGCTTTTGTCCGCCGTTGATAAAATGCAGATCTTCCTTGAGCCACCGTGGAGAAACGTGTGATAGATCCTTTAGCTTATGTTCCTTTGAGGTAGAATAAGGGCTTTTGCTCTTTCAGTTTTTGGTTGAAAGAAGAACACTCATCAAACACTTTTGGGAATTAAATTGGACAATAAGCTACGAATAAAGAAAGATTGGAGTAGCTCCCTGAAAATACACTCTGTTTTAGGGTTTGTAACACAATATAGGAATCAACTTACTCTTCCATTAGAAATTCCATCGGATTCTAAACATCCAGGGATGTCTCTTTGTTCTGCTCGGTGTTGGATTTGAATTCCTCATACGATTTTTCTATTTATCCTCTTACCTTGAATTTTTCATATGTTTCCTTGTGTTTGGGTTTTTCCCCTCTTTGTTCTTGGTCGAATCGTGAAGTTCAGGCAACCAACCCGTATCACATGCTACCGAGGATGTAGGTGGACGACGAGCTCCACCCACCTCTTGGAATTACAACATTTCGTCTTATTATCACAAACTGCGTGTAATACACATACCCACCGATGTTCTAAATATGTGCTTGGGCAATAAAAATTAGTTTGACATCATTGTAAGATATTGCGATTAAAGCTCTAGTTGAAACAAACCAATATAGATTGTGATATAAACCAGAATTCCTTTGATACGGGTACCTGTGACATGTCAAGCTCATAAGAAATTTAACTTGTAAAAAATCCATAAATTATCTCTAGTTAGTTTTTATTTTCCTTTTGCAGTAAATTTATGGATTATCACATTGTGACATAGTACTATGCTATGTGCATATCTCAAACCTAGAAAATATGAACACTTTGATGTAATGCTACTTATAATTGATATTGAAATTATCTTGTTTTGTGGCATCCTAACGTTCCAATTCTACTATTTAGTTATTGAGATAAACACTTAAGACCCATTCTATATTAAGTACACATTAATTTAGCATTATATATAGAAGCATCATTAGTTGAGATGCATTCTTAATTTAAATAAGAGTTTATCTCAAGCAATTATTAGATGTTAATATGGCAGCTACGTGACGATTATTAGATTATGGCATGATATTTTGCCATATGTTCCTTTCCTTCTCTAAAGCTATTACATTTAAGTATCGCCAACCAAGTGAGGCGATTATTTGCAAGGACATCATTACCCTTTACAATTTCAAATAAAGATCTTACCCAATGATAATACATTACCGTGGTCGTTAGATCAACCCAAGTGGACGATCCAGCGACATTTGGAAATGTCATAAAATATCCTTTTTTACCTGATGTCCACATCTCACATAGTGTGATTTTCCCATCCATGTATTGAACACCCCACATCACACACAATTTTCCAACCATGTGTGATGTCTGCTCTTTTGCACCTTGTGGAATAGCGGTTACTATACTAGTGCATATGTTACTCTCATCTATTTTCAATGATATCCATGCGATCTCCGATGTTTCACGTATGTAGATCAATGGTAGTTTCCTTGAAGATGTATATATATACCGCATAACACAACCATCGCCCATCAATATGCATGATTTGACACAAGAGTACAAATCCATGCTTTTATGTTTCGGAGGGCATGCATACCGATATACCTCACTAGTACCCCATCATGAGCAAATAAGTGTTGTTGTGGACTGGATAACCATATATACCAGCTACGGGGTACAAAAGGGTGACCTTCATATTACAGATGTAAACTCCCTCGGAAACTAGAAGTTTTCACCAATTGTAACTTAAGTGTGATGCGCTAGTCTGATGATTGATCTAATTGGTGTTTAAGCGCAAAGTTCTAAAACGAGTGCATGCGTCTCGACTAGTTGCATGTTGAGAATGAGAGGAGTCAGGATGTGCCCTTGAAGTGTTTGAGGAGGACCTAGTACATATGTGTTGCCGTCAAGTTTCTAATTTGTGTGTGCTTCTTCCCACATCGTCAATTCTCGTGGAAACTTCACAAGAGGATGCATTATTGTGATATCTTCAGCATTGGCGAGCGATGTTTGGACGGATACCTCCAGTCGTCCATCCTGCGGTCGGGAACGCCCTCGCACATACAAAGCTATGCAGTTTACCTCGATCAAGTTCTTCGTGCCTCGGGGAGCATACACGAGCTTACAAATAGGACACCTAGATGCTACAAGGAACCTTGTTGCTTGAACATGGTAGGCAGGAGCCTATTGAAAGGACACGGATGTCACCTAGAGGGGGGGGGTGAATAGGCGATTTAAAACTTTTACGAGATGGGCTTAACAAATGCGGAATAAAACTAGCGTTTACTTTGTCAAGCCCAAAGCCTATATACTATGGTTCACCTATGTGCACCAACAACTTATTCTAAGCAATGGTTCAAGCA